>NW_015174277.1:153143-153642 GCF_001447785.1 Gekko japonicus
GCCAAAGCCTCTCTGATTGCTTCCAACACCCCCCCACCTCCTACACCTAACAGGCGGTTGTCTGTCAGGTGCAGCCCCACCTCCACAGTGACTTCTAATACTCCTCCCCCCTCCCCCTCCTACACTGGACAGGCAGCTGCCTGCCAGGTGTAGGAGAGGAGGTGGAATGGCTTCCAACACACTCCCCCCACTTCCTACACCTAACAGGCAGTTGTCTGTCAGGTGCAGCCCCACCTCCAAAGTAGCTTCTAATACTCCTCCCCCCTCCCCCTCCTACACTGGACAGGCAGCTGCCTGCCAGGTGTAGGAGAGGAGGTGGAATGGCTTCCAACACACTCCCCCCACTTCCTACACCTAACAGGCAGTTGTCTGTCAGGTGCAGCCCCACCTCCACAGTGACTTCTAATACTCCTCCCCCCTCCCCCTCCTACACTGGACAGGCAGCTGCCTGCCAGGTGTAGGAGAGGAGGTGGAATGGCTTCCAACACACTCCCCCCAC
>NW_015174277.1:154391-180822 GCF_001447785.1 Gekko japonicus
TAACTGCTTCTTAAATGGACAGTTCTATGTGGCCTGCTCCAGAGTGAGCTCATCAAGCAGCCTGGTGATCCTAGCACCTGAGGGCAGAACCACCAATGTGGTCTAGAGAGAGATCTTTCAGTAGAGAGAAAAAAGTACGTATGTCTCACTTCATTTCTTACACTACAGTCTTCTCTGTTAGAATTCCTACAACAAATGTCACATTTCAAAATTTCACATCATCAGTATTATAACTGGATTTACGGAACTTAAATACCATAGCGAAGCACGGGTAGCAGGCTAGTTTATAAATGTATGCATTTTTTTTTAAAAGGCATCCTGTTCACTGATAAGCACAGCCATGTGGGGGGGGGGGAGTTTCAGCTGCCAAAAATGAATTTTTAGCCAGATTTTCCCCCCCCCCTGTTCTAACACATCCACATTCTTTAAATGGAAATGTTCCTGTCACAATTTTAATATTTATCTATGTGGATACTTTTGCCTCTCTTTCCTCCAGAGTGTGGACTCGAAGCAGCTTATGATATGAGAGAACAGATGATGGAATACAGCAAGTCCATCAGTCAGCAACCAACTTATCCACAGGGGCCTGGAGGGAGCAGAGCAGGTGGTCAAAGCTCTGCCCCTGGTGGCAACAGTCTCTCTCCAGGCCCTTAATTAATTTATTTATTTAATTAAAGTGTCTTTCAAAAAGTTATTAAACGAAGTGAATCCCAGGTGGGGGTAATGCACGGCTTACACCTGGCTACAGCCCTGAAATTAACACCTCCAGCTTTCCACCAAAGGGCAACTGTAAGTAGTAATGACATTAGCAGAAAGGATGTATTCTTTAGCAAAGAAATCCTGAGGATAAAGCTGAGGGCTTCCAGCCTGTCAGTCATGCCAGATGCCCTTGGCCATGTGAGTGTTTATTTAGCCACTGCTTTCAGTATAGCAGGGAACACGTTTACCCCCTGGTCAGCAGGCGTGTATACATGGCTGAAAGGCAAGAGCCATGACTGACATTCTTTGAGGTACAGAGGGAGCCTCTGTGGCTGGCGGCTGTTGCTTTCACCAAGGCTACGGATGCCGATATCACTTTTGACACTGATAGCGATGAGTTGCATGTGATGGCATTAAAGATGAGAGGCTGTGACAACAAAGTGAAAAGAAATCCTCAGAATGTCAGTTCTGTGACCTATTCATAGCCCTGAATCTCAGGAATGGGCTATAACTAAATAGTATCAAGCAGGGCAAGAAATGTTATTCTTAACACCCTCACCAAACTATGTCACAGGGAGATTAGTGCCCGGATCTCCCCTGCTTAGTTTTAGACTTAAAGTAGAGATGCTGCAGACTTCTTAAAAAATGTTATCTACATTCAGAGTTGCCTTGTTTGGAAAACCCATTTCTTCTGAGAGAGCCAGTTTGGTGTAGTGGTTAAGAGTGTGGACTCTAATCTGGGAGAACTGGTTTGATTCCCCATGCCTCCATATGCAGCTGCTGGTGTGACCTTGGGTCAGTTACAAGCAGTGTTCCCTCTAAGCTGAGTTAGTGTGAGCTAGCTCACAGTTTTTTAGCCTCTGGCTCACACATTTTTGTCTTAGCTCAGGAAGGATGGCTCCAGAGCAGACTAATGTATGCAGCAGCCAAATTGCTCACTCACAACTTTAATGCCAGGAGCTCACAAAGTAGAATTTTTGCTCACTAGATTCCACATCTTAGAGGGAACATTGGTTACAAGTTCTGTCAGAGCTGTTCTCCCATGAACCGTTCTCTCAGAGCTCTCTCAGAGCCTGCCCCACAGGGTGTCTGTTGTGGAAAAGGGAAGGGAAAGGAGATTGTAAGCTGTGCTGAGACTCCTTCGGGAGGGGAAGGGCGGGGTATAAATCCACTCTCTTCTTCTTCTCTTCTTTGTTGAGTTGGGTTGTGCTTTTGACCACTTTGAAAATTTCCTTGCAGTTCTGCATTTCTTTGATATCTTGGGTGGATAGCTGAAGAGAGGGTGGATAGCTGCAGAGAGGTCAATGGCAAAATATTGCAATAACTGGCACGCGCAACGAGAAGGCTTGTAATTCAGGGGCAGAGCATCTGTTTTGCATGAAGAAGGTTCCAGGTTCAATCCTTGGAATCTTCAGTTAAAAGGATTGGGTTGTACATGAAGTGAAAGATTTCTACCTGACATCCCGGAGAGCCACTTCCATTCAGAGTAGCCAACAACCTTGAAAGATCTGGCTGAGCTTAAGGTAGCTTCAAATTGTAGCCATGGGTCCTTTCCCTTACATCATTTTTTCAAACGGCAAATTACCCCCTTGGAACCACTATTTGCCTTATGGGACAACATATAAGCACCCCGAGGCACAATTTATGCATAGGAATTCTGCCATCATACCTAGTTGGCCCTTGAAAGTAAGAGAGTCAATGACCAACATTCGGTAAGAGCATGACTGTAGCTCTCCCCTTTTCAGTTTTAATGAGCCATCTGTTTAGAGAGAATTATTTACATTTCAGTCTAGAGAAAGGAATATGCCCATGTGTTCAAGGGTATCTCTTTGCACTGGTTTCTGTGCTTATTATGTAACAGCTGACTACCTTCTTTTGTGTGCTTGGAACATACCTTTAGGTTTAATCATGCCTTTAAAGTTTTGTACCACTTCCATCAACCCAGAATGGCCACTCATCATAATCACAAGAATGTTACCTGTCCACTGGTATGCAGTGATCTTTAGCAAAGCAGTGGCACAACTAATGTTGTGAAGTGGGAGACTGCAAAAAAAGGGAGGTTAGTATTGCCTTGTGTGTCTTGGGTAAAAGTAGAAATTCCCTGGGAGGTTTCCAAGAGCTGTCTTGGGGTACAGGAAATATTTAATAAGCCAGTTCCAACCCAAATTTCTCCCAGAGGCAGGGCCAAGATGGATCGTTTAGAACACCTGAATGCCCCCTGGTGGGCTGATAGCTTCCCCCCTCCCAGGTCCAGCCAGGCCTCTGGCAAAAGGCCTGAGCCCACCCCACCCCACCCAAGCCCTGCACAAGGCAGAAGAGGTGGCATCCAGCCAACTGGGGTGATGGAGTCTGCCATGCCAGAGTCCCCTCCCCCCCAAGAGGCAAGATGAGGGGAGGTGGTTGAACCTGGCTCTGCATGTAGGAAGCAAAGCAGACACTGGCAACCTGTCTGGACAAGCCACACACGAGGTAGATGGTGGCACCTGACACAGTCTGAGCCCCTAATGAAATGAGGCAGATGGAAGCACCCAGCCCTGCTGAGCCCCATGTGAGGCAAGGCAGGCAGGCAGATGCCCGGCTCAACCCAGCTGAGCACTGTGTGAGGCAAGGGAGGTACCCAGCTAGGCCAGCCAAGGCAAGGGAAGGAGTGCTCAGATAGCACGAGATAATGGAAGCAGCACCTGCCTGGCTAAGCACCTGCCTGGCTAAGGCCTGCCTGAGGTGAGGAAAGCAGTGCCTGGCCAGCTAGTTGGGCAGGCTGCCTCTTCCTCCTTCCTTCATTCCCCCCTTTAGGAGAGGGGGCAGGGTCAGAGAGACTGCCTCTTTCTTTCTTCTCCCTATTTTGGGGCCAGGGCCAGGGTGGGCTGGGGAAGAATGAAGTTCCCATTGTGGAGTCCCCATTGTGAAGAAAGGTGGGCCATAGATGAAGATGGAGGGGCAAATAAAAGGTGAGTGGATGGGAAGGTTGCCAGGTGTAAGGAAAAAGGAAATAGTGTGGGGAAGTTGAGACAGGGGGAACTGGGTGCCCCTTTACAAATCCTTGCATGTTCCCCATAGTGCAGCTGGTCATACCCTGGCAACTGGCACCCCACAACTTGGCCGTAGTTTTTTTCTTTTTGTTTGTTTGTTTTTATTTTCCAAAACTACAAGAAAAAACAGGATGGGGGAACTACAAACTATGAGAGAAAATAAAGCAAAACCACTAAAAACCCAAGGGGTGGAGGTACATGTTTCATTATAATCGCTTCAAATGTATAAGGTTAAATTGTTACATTGCAAGTGATCAATAGAAGTCACTTATATACTTCAAGTCTAGATAATCTGATTTAGCAAGGGTCAACACAAAAGACAGTTGTAAAAATAAAAGCAAACTTCAGAGAAAATCAGCATCTCGTTTTTTAAATCTTCTTTCCCTCAATCGATAGCCTTGCTTGGGGGCAGCTGCCCCACGTTCCAAGTCCAATCCTTCTCCAGTAGGTGATTCATCATTCCCTTATCCTCATCGTCTTCTCCCGCTGGTCCCAGTTGTTGCTGCGAGAATTCTCGTGCTTTCATAACAGAGTCAATTTTTTCCTTATTGTCTTTAAATTTGAAGAGTAATCCTTCAGGTATAATCCATTTGTAAGAGATGTTATTCTTTTGTAAAAACAACACCAAGTCTCTGTATTTATTCCTCTTTTTCCTTATTTCAAAGTCTTTTAGAACTCTTATCCTTATCTTGTTGCCTTTAAGGGTAGTGGTAGTTGTTGCCTTTGAGGAAGTCTTTTAGAACTCTTATCTTGTTGCCGTCAATTTTAAGGGTAGTTCCACTTGTTGCCTTTGAGGATCTGGTCTCTCACTTGTCTTCTGGAGAATCTCACCACCATCTCCCTGGGCAAATTACTTTTCTTTATATATTCTGAATATGACCTGTAGATCACATCCATCTCGCTTAAAAGGAAATTTGCTTTTAAATCTGCAGCTGGTCCCAAGGAATCAGCCATAATCTGTTTGAGATTCTCTCCTTTATTCTCAGGAACCTCCTGAAACCTCACAGTAAAGCTTCCCTTTTCCATTTGAAGTTGTAATAATTGTGCTTCATCAGAGTTTCTCTTCTTATCCATCTCTTGCATTTGTTTTTTAAGCTTCTTAGTAGTGGCGTCCACTTCTTTCAAGTTCTCTACTGTTTGCTCTGGGTTTTTTTACAGTCTCATTTAGTTGTAGTTGCTGTGCGGCGAAATTTTCGTTAAGCATCGTCATTTGCTCCAGCAGGGGTCGCAAAGTGTCTGCTAGCATCTTTGAAAAGTCTATGGTTGTGTCTAGTTGCATGACTGCACTCTTTGGGCTAGCACTTCCTGAAGGAGGCTTAGGTCTTTTTGTGCAACATCTTTGAGGATGTTTAAAGTCTACAAACCACTTGGAAATCTCTTGTAAGTTTCTTACTATAGTCCCATATCACTTTTAGTTCCGTCCCCTTAAACAATCATGCTTAAAGTCCGTTTTATTTCCATGGGGGGGGGGTTCCGCCCACCCGCTTACTTTAAGGGGGACTTTCAGCCAGTTCTCTGGTGTTCATTTCAACCAGACTCACTTTTAATGTCAATCAAGAAGATCTCACCATCAAACGTGTAAGGCGCTCAACGTCCACTCGCTTGTCCCAGTGTGTCTCTGGGTCCCAAAGTGGAAACACAGCGGCAAGACTGCCGGGGCATCGGGACGCCTCAATCCACCGGCAGTGTGCCAGAAGAGAGGTTACCCTCAGTGCCCCATGACTAGGAGCCCATTGCAAGGGGCCCCGGGGGATGCATACATTCGCACCCTCTCTCAGTCCGCTGGTTCACGGATCATGTCTTCGGGAGCACCTGAGAGACACGTCCATCATTGATTCGCCAAAACTGGAAGTCCTGCCATAGTTTTGTAGGGTAGGATGGAGAACTGAAGATGGGGAGAAAATAGGGCAGTTTGGCTAGTGGATGGGAAGGACAGGAAGCAGGAAAGGGGGAGAGGTTATGGGGGCTTTTAAGGAAGGGAAAGAAGGAATTAGTGGGGGGGAGGCAAATCCCCCCCAAGTCTGTGCATGTTCCTGCTTGTAAAGTATAACACTGTGTAAAATATAAAAGGGAGTAAAATATAAACAATATACTGAGAAACAAACATTAATATTTATGTAAACATGGGTTAAAATACTGAAAAGACATTATTTTGTGCATAGTCCCTCACATATCAACTCACCTTCACCCACACAGCCTTCAGAGTTGCATCAAAATTCTTCTGCTTACACACAACCTGCAGAACCACTACATGTTGGCCCCAAGTGGTGCCATATGCAGACTGACGTATATTGCCCCCCGGGTTGGCTGCTGCAGTTACCTTTGCTACTTCTGGTTTTCTCCTCATCTCTGGCCCTGCTTGAGAACCCCTCAAGACTTGGCTTGTCAACGTGTTGGCACTTTGCAAAGTTGAAATTAATGTCAGTGCAATATGAGAGAGTCAGAAATTTTGCTTTCAGCTGTTTCATGAAGTAGGCATACACTTTCTGCTTGTCTAGCAATACTCTCTGAATGCCTTTTAATTATTTTTTTATCAATGAGACTGGAAATGATTCTTAAAAAACAACCAACCCAATTTGTTTTTTTTAATATATCAAGGGTGTTCTTGTGTGTCCACAGTGTTTGAATACTATAGTGCTAGTCAGAAATTGATTTTGCAATTAAACAAATATTAGCTCTGATACTGGTAAGTTAGCAGATGTAGGGCTGAAGCAGAGCAGTGGAATTGATTTATTCTATGTACATCCCACCCCTCCAAAGCAGCGAACAAAGGATTTTCTCGAGTTTTATCCTCACAGCTGCCCTTTGGGAAAGGCTTGGCTGAAGAATATCAGCTGACTCAGGAATAATTTCATTTGTTATGATTTCCTATCTCCTCCTGATCACCATTCCTTCTATCAGAAATGTGTTTGGAGTTTTCTCAACCACTGCTAGGGTTGCCAACCTCTGGGTGGGTCCTGGAGTTCTAGAATTACAATCTCCAGGCTTCAGACATCAGTTCTGCTTGTTCTAGAATTACAATCTCCAGGCTTCAGAAATCAGTTCTGCCTGAGAAAATGGCAGCTTCAGAGGGCAGACTCTATGGTATACCATAAATTCTAGGTGAGATCCTAGAACAGGTCCTGCACAGGTCCTGTCCCCAAATCTCCAGGAATTTCCCAGGCCAGAGTTGGAAACCCTGTCTGTGCTAATTGACTAATAGGGTACTCTGTTCCTGTTGGTCATCCTGGACTAACATCATAATATCGTTCCAAACCACCTGACAGAGATGGGTCTAGGTGAAGTCTGCTGGCTTTCTTGTTGCTGGAAGCAGAATCCAGAAGTTGGTGCTGGGACAGGGGGGTTGAACTCACTGGAAATGTGTTATGTAAAGTTTAAAAAAATCTTTGTGTTTGTCTGTATCCTTTATAAAGTTTATATCTCCGCTACCTGGCATTACATTTTATGACACACATGGCCTGGCCCTACAAGGTCTCATTTATGTCAGATCCGGCCCCCATAACAAATGAGTTCAACACCCCTGGGCTACTACTTGACTTCATGTCCATTGGCATATGGGGTACCACAGGGCTCCATCTTGTCCCCCATGCTTTTAATATCTGTATAAAACTACTGTAGCAGATCAGCTGGAGCTATGGAATGCAGGGTCCTCACTGTGGTGATGGCACTCAGTTTATCTCCCCTTTCCAGCAAAATCCAGGAAGGCAGTGGAAGTGATGAACCAAAGGCTGAAGCCGTAAAGAAGTAAATGAGATAAAATAAACTGAAACTTAATTCAGACAAGATGCAAGTGATTTGAGTGGGAAATAAAGTTGAATTGGGATTGTTTGCTTTACCTTTTCTTGATGGGGTTACACTCCTCATGAAGGATCATGTTTGCATCTTGGGGGTAATTTTAGACTCTGCATTATACTTGGACAGGCAGCTTTTGAAGTTGCCTGGATGACCTTTTATGAAATAAGGCTAGTCTGCCAGCTGTTTTTGCAAGAAAATTGTACTTGGGGTAAGAATTCAGTTGGGCTATGTGCAAATGCACATGTGTGGAAACCCAATTTCCCTTACTATATGGTCAGGAAAAAAATACAGTGGGGAAAACTTGTTATCCAGGGCTGAGTTTTCTACTGGCTCATCTTTGCCCACTGACTGCTGAAGCTGGGAAAAGTAGTTACTACCTGGTGTTGATTTTACCGTGTGGAGTATTTGCCATTGAGGGCTGAGCTTTACCATTTGCTCAGCACTGCTCAGCACCTATTCTGTAGCTGGTCACATGTAAAAGGGCCATGAAACATGTTGGGCTTTTGTGTGTGGTTAATCACTGGTGAACTGGTTGGTTTTGTATTGTACTAGGATGCTTTTTATCTGTTACCTACCTTGAGTTTTGTTTTTGAACAATAAGGTGGAATATAAATAAGCAACCTGCTGAACAGCCACAAACAAGTCAAAGTCAAAACAATCATTAAAAAAACTGGCCTCCTGTTTGCAACTGGCAAACAGAATGTGTCCAACTGTCAACGGTTGGTGGGAAACATAGACATTGTGGGTATTTCAGAAACTTGGTGGGATGAGGAAAATCAGTGGGATACAGTGATTCCTTTTGATACTGTCCATGGCGGAAGGCAGGAGGGCCTGGCGTGTTCTGGTCCATGGGGCCGCGAAGAGTCGGACTCGACTGTGCGACTGAACAACAGGAGCCTCAATGCGTGGATGAGACGATGGTGTAAGGAGGAAGGGTTCAAGTTTGTTAGGCACTGGGATGCTTTTTTGGAACAAGAGGGAGCTGTACAAAAGAGACGGTCTCCACTTGTCCTGAGAAGGAACCAGGCTGCTGGCACTTAAAATCAAAAATGTGGCAGAGCAGTTTTTAAACTGAATATTGGGGGAAAGCCGACAGGAGGTGAAACATCTCTGGTTCGGGGTGGCTCATCTCAAAGAGGTGAAGGGGTAGCTGTTACTTTTCTACCGGGAAATGAATTAGAATTATCCACTGAGACTATGACAAATAATATGAACTGCCTGGCAAGGTCACAAGGCAGCAGGAGAAAGGTTGTGGGCCTAACATGCCTGGGAAATTATAGAAGTTTATATACAAATGCTAAAAGTGTCCAAGGTAAAATCGGGGAGCTGGAATGCTTAGTGCTGAGGGAAAACATACATTGTGGGTATTTCAGAAACATGGTGGGATGAGGAAAATCAATGGGATACAGTGATTCCTGGTTATAAATTATATTGGAAGGAGGGGGGGAAGGGTTGGAGGTAGGGTGGCTCTGTATGTCAGAGAGGGTATACAGTCCAGTAAGACTGAGAGGGTAAGTTAATTGGATTTGCTTGTGGAAATGCTATGGGTTGAAATAGTGGGCCCAAAAGGAAGCTTAACACTGAGAGTTAGTTATCGCCCACCAGATCAAAAGATAGAGCAGGATTATAAAATGATGAACGAATTAAAGATAGCAGCTAGACAAAATAACTGTGTCGTAATAGGTGATTTTAACTACCCACACATTGATTGGGTCAATATGTGTTCTAGTCGGGAAAAAGAGATTGAGTTTCTAGACACTCTAAATGACACACTCTTAATGACTGTGCTATGGAACAGATGGTCACAGAACCTACCAGGGGAGAGGCAATCCTGGATCTGGTCCTAAGTAATGCCTCTGTCTTCACTGTGGAAGATGAGTAGTGCTTGCCCACTCCAGAACCGGTGATTTCAGGAGGGGTGTTGAAAGACCTGAGTCAGATTGAGGTGACGAGAGAGGAGGTCCTAAAACTGATAGACAACTTAAAAACTGATAAATCACCAGGCCCAGATGGCATACATCCGAGAGTTCTGAAAGAACTCAATTGTGAACTTGTGGATCTCCTGACAAAAATATGTAATCTCTCCTTAAAATCAGCCTCCATTCCTGAGGACTGGAAGGTAGCTAATGTCACTCCCATCTTTAAAAAGGGTTCCAGAGGAGATCCGGGAAATTACAGGCCAGTCAGTCTGACGTCGATACCGGGTAAATTGGTGGAAACCATTATTAAGGAAAGAATTAGTAGGCACATAGATGAACAAAACCTATTGAGGCAGACTCAACATGGGTTCTGTAAGGGAAGATCTTGTCTCACTAACCTATTAGTGTTCTTTGAGGGGGTGAACAAACATGTGGACAAGGGGGATCCAATAGATATTGTTTACCTTGACTTCCAGAAAGCTTTTGATAAAGTTCCTCATCAAAGGCTCCTAAGCAAGCTCAAAAATCATGGGATAAAAGGACAAGTCCTTTTATGGATCAAAAACTGGCTAATTAATAGAAAACAGAGAGTGAGTATAAATGGGCAGTTCTCCCAGTGGAGGGGGGTAAGCAGTGGGGTACCACAGGGATCAGTACTTGGTCCACTGCTTTTTAACTTGTTCATTAATGATTTGGAGTTGGGAGTAAGCAGTGAAGTGGCTAAATTTGCGGATGATACAAAGTTGTTCAGGGTGGTGAAAACCAGTGAGGATTGTGAGGCACTCCAAAGGGATCTGTCAAAGTTGGGCGAGTGGGCGTCAACATGGCAAATGGGGTTCAATGTGGCCAAGTGCAAGGTGATGCACATTGGAGCCAAAAATCCTAACTATAAATACACGTTGATGGGGTCTGAACTGGCAGAGACAGATCAAGAGAGAGATCTTGGAGTTGTAGTAGATAACTCACTGAAAATGTCGAGACAGTGTGTGACTGCAATAAAGAAGGCCAATGCTATGCTGGGGATTATTAGGAAGGGTATTGTAAACAGATCAGCCAATATCATAATGCCGCTATATAAATCAATGGTGCGACCTCATCTGGAATACTGTGTGCAATTCTGGTCACCACACCTTAAAAAGGATATTATAGCTTTGGAAAAAGTGCAGAAAAGAGCAACTCGAATGATAAAAGGGTTGGAACACTTTCCCTATGAGGAACGGTTAAGGCGCTTAGGGCTCTTTAGCTTGGAGAAACGACGACTGAGGGGTGACATGATTGAGGTTTATAAGATTATGCATGGGAAAGAGCAGGTAGAGAAAGAGGTACTTTTCTCCCTTTCTCACAATACAAGAACCCAGGGCTTCTATTGTCCTGGCCCCACTGGTGGACCTTCTGATGGCACCTGGTATTTTTGGCCACTGTGTGACAGAGTGTTGGACTGGATGGGCCATTGGCCTGAGCTCAGAAAGGAAGATGATAATGAAACTGAGATTACAGTCACAGGTGGTCCAAAGGTAGTATTTGAAGCTGAATTTTCAAATATGTTAGCCAAAGGAGATATGTGAAGGCCCAGGGGGGAAACAAACTTTTGTAGAGCTCCCCCCTCCCTGGTTTTCCAACATAAAAGTTTGAGAGAACTTTGGAGGGAAGAGCTCCTATGAAATTGTTCCTCTTTATGAATGAGGGGGGAAAGTCTTTAAATGTATGAAATGAAAATCTCTGACAAATTTTTCAAGTTTTCCAGTGGAAGAGTTGGGAAATTTAGGGGAACACTGGAAAAAAATATCCCACTTTTGAATAATATTTTTGTTAAAAATAATTTTGAAAGTAACTAATATGCTATAATGTGTTTAATTATAATACATTTTAAATAGTTCAGTGTTTTTAGTGTTATGATCAATATCCAAATATGCTGGTAGACCTACCATTGTGACAGTATTATTTGGACATAAACACTCCCGTATACTTCTACTTGCTTAGGAATTTGTTTTGAAAACAGAATTCATTTTCTTCTGTCAGCTTCTATTATTTCCTTCCTCTCATATGGCAGAAGCATTATGGTAGCATAGGCTGCAACTCTTTTTCAAGTATTGGGCATACTACTTGAAGATTTTCTTACAGAGAACAAAGACATTTATACCTTCGAATTCAATAAATGCATCACATAGTACGATTTTGGTGGTGGAAAGGGCCATCAAGTCACAGCTGACTTATGGCAACCCCATGTAGTTTTCAAGGCAAGAGATGTTTAGAGCTGGTTTGCCATGGCCTGCCTCCATATCACATCCCTAGTGTTCCCTGGAGGTCTCTCATCCAAATACTAGCCAGAGCTGACCCTGCTTAGCTTCTGAGATCTGATGAGATTTGGACCAGCTTGTGCTATACAGGTCAGGGAAATACAATTTTATATGCTAATTAAACTATGAATGATGCATTTTATGTTGTTAAATTAGTAAATGTTTAGATTTGATAGGAAAGCAAACGTTGCATGTATTTCAATTTCCTTCAAAATTTCCATTTCCCCCCAGATTTTTCCTGTGGCTTTGAAGTTTCTGGAAATTTGACATCTCTAATCCCAAGAAATATCTTTAGCACGTGTACCTTACAAGTCATGTGTAAATCCCTAGGTATCCATAGCAGCCTAGAAGTATAAGGTGTAAGAATAACTCAATGAGAGAATGAGTTCTTTCTCTCAGAGCCAAAATTAACAAGGGCAGATGATGGGAAAGAGAACATAGTGGGAATAGCCACATCATCCAAAGAAACACACAATCTTTTCCAGTTTCCATGATGGGAATGTGAAGAAGTAGAAAGAAACATCAACCCATTTTGATACAAGAACAATGAACAGATTGCATGGTATCTCAGTGTGTTTTCCATTAGGGTGTAGAAAGAAATATGTGTTGACAACTTCCTGTATTCATCAAGAAACACATTAAAAGAAACACTGTGCAATTCTGGTCACTCAGCTCAACTAGTGAATCTGAAAGCCTTGCAGCTGAGAATGTTGAAAAGTGAAACAATCTGAAAAACAAAGGAGGCTGAGACGAAAGCAGGTATTTCCAGACATATGACTCTTTCTCCATCTAGGTCTGATATAGCTCTTAGAGTTTAAGACAGAATGCATTCTCTTTACTACCACATTCACTCTTTATGGCAGATGGACACATGCAGAACTGTTCAGTCAAGAGTAAATTGATGGGAACCTTGGAAGGACTGTCCAACAGGACTCTCCTGGAGGATGGTGATATGGTGTTGTTGTTTTTATTAGATGTCATGGAGCAGATGTGGCAGTTACAGATGGCGTGGCAGAATTCCACTGTATTGCTAACCCCAGATCTTTTAACCACTCCAGGAACTCAGAGCATACTTCTGTGAATGTGTGGATTAAAAAAAAATATATTGAGAGTTATGATCAAGTTCATCTGCTATTCACCCCTTACAAAATTAAAGATTGTATCTGGACAGCTTCATCAGCAACTATTGGAACCAGTTCAATGCATTTTCTTCAACAAGCATAAGCAGAATCACTCTGCCTAAACCTTTGTCACATTAAAACAAAAAACAAAAAAGATGAGTTGACAGTTTTACTTTCTGGGGAGTTTGAGGAGTGTGCCAAGAAGAAGACAAATGTGTTGTCTGTTGACAGGAGAAAGCTAGTCACTGAGTAGAAAAAAGTCAGGAAGAAGCAGCTGCAAAGATAATACTGCATGTGATATAACTGATTGAGTCAGGAGCTAAGAAGCTACATATCTATTCTTCAAACAACAATGCACTATGCATATGCATGTGTGTCCACCGTAGCTCAATGGACCTGATATAAACGCATTCCATTTGAACCTTCATCCCATTTATCACACACCTGGACCTCTTGAGGCCTCTGCATTGCACCTTGATAGGAACAGATGTTACAGAAGGTTTTGCTGCCTGGTAAAAGTTCAGTGACATCGTAGAAACAAACAATGGTGATATGAGATAATGGCCATTCAGCATGAAAACCTTCTGGTAAAAGTTCAGTGACATCGTAGAAAGAAACAATGGTGATATAATGGCCATTCAGCATGAAAACCATTCACTGACAGAAGGATCTCTATACCTTGCAATCCTGAGGGCCAGCCAACAGGCAATTCAATGCTATCTAGACATTCACCATCATCCCAAAGGTTATCTTTTGATCTGGGATGGAAACAAGTAGGAGACAGATTTAAGCCAATTGTATTGCTGTGTGCTCCTGCTATTGTCTTAGAGCCTTGCAGAGGATCCTAATGTAGGTGTGGTTCACAGTGTTTCTGAAACACAAATCCTGAGAACATGTATTCCTAGGGTGACAACTAGCATAGGTTGTTTTTAAAAGGAATTAGACAGATTCATAAAAGATGGCTATTAACCATGATGACTAAAGGGAACCTCCACATTCAGAGGCAGTAAACCTTGGAATAGTAGTGCAATATCTGGGGAAAGCCTTGGCCTTTGTACCCTGTTGATTGGCCTTCCAGGGAAATGGACATTGTTTGTGTATTGCATTTATAGCAGAAATACTATGTTTTGAACTCAGTACTGGTTTTTTAAATCTTTTGGACCATGAAACCCCCAGTTGCCCACACAATATTACGCCTTCTATCAACAGTACCCTTCATTTGATACCATACAAACCATATTTGGTGTCAGTTTATAAAATAAACATACTATATAATCACCAGGCTCCGTTTTTTAAAGGAACGCCACACAATCAAAATTTGCCATCTGCTTGATCTACTGACCAAACTGGCACAGCTCCCATGTTGGTATCAGTAACAGGCCTACAGGATTGCATTTACTGCCAGACTGTGGTTTGTTAGCCTACAGCTTGGACTCACGTTGCCTTCCTTTTTGGCCTTTTCTTAATCCAGAGGTGAGGGAAAACCTGGGAATTCCTTGATTTCAAGTGCAATTAATGTAAATGTATGTAAAAGTCATATTAGTGATTGATCAACTGAGAATGACAGCAGGCAATACCCCTGCTCTGGTAGTGAAGTCTACCAGAATAGAAAGACTAGACTAGGTGTTATGCCCACATGGCTCTTGCTTTTGTGCTCTGCCTTTGATTGTCTGGGAGATGAGAGCATCACTGGCCTTTCTGGCCACGACACAACCTTTAACTGTTTGACATGCTCTAGAAAGCCCCAATGAAATACCTCTGCTTTGTCTCTCCAATGGCATTGTACACTTTGATCAGGAAACTGACAAATATTGTTCTGCCTCAGGCATCCTCAGTAGTGCCCCTCAAAGTCACCTCGAACACTATTATTTGTAGTTTCTGTTAAACATGGTGGCGTAGGAACAATTTTCCGCTGCTGCTTCTGAAAAACAGATGGTAGCTAGGGACTGTGAGCTTGTGCTTTCTGTTTCTCTTCTTCCTGAATTGTTTTCTCCCTGCAAAACAGAGGTTAACAGGGCATGTTTGGCTCAAGTTTTGATTAGTAGCTGAATGCATGTTGCTGCAGTCTGCCCTGTTTTATGCTGCTGCTCTTGCTTTTTTTCTGTCTCTTTCATGTTTTTAATTTTCTTTTTTTCTCTTAATTTTGTTAGCCGCTTTGGAAATTCTTTGAATGGAAAAGGAGGATGAGATACAGATGATAGGTGGATTTTCCGGGTGCGATCATACTGCAACATCTGGGAAGCATGGTGCTCCCGTGGCTATCCCGTGGTGTCCCACTGAAGATGCGAACTAAAAAACTAGTACCTACGAGGTACTGATTTCCAGACACTGTGGGGCAATGGCGGGCGTTTGATCGTGTTTCCAGTGGACTCCCATGGCATCTGGCACCCACTGATGTTCCTTCGCAAACAAGGGTTTCCCCCCCCAAGTCTCCGCAGGATGCGCAAAAGCGCCCAACGGAGCATGCGCACAAACTGCGATAAAACAAACACCCGTTTGCCATGAGAGTGGCACCTAGTGATTGCTGCTGTGATTGCGCCGCTTCTTTGCCGAGCTGCTGGATAGCCGTGTGATCGGCACCTCACCCCCTAACCATGGGACCTCGACGGGACGTGTGATCGGATGGACACGCGTTATTTTGCTCCAGGGCAAACAGCCACACTCCCCCCCCTGCTTTTTCCGGCCCGTGTGACTGGGACCATTGACTGTCTTCTGGCCTCTAGCAGGGAGGCTGATTTTAATGAAAAGCTGCATTAATTTTATTAAAGCAGTGTAAGACAGTCGTTAGAGTTTGGATTTTGGCTTGGGGAGGTCCCATGTGGCATGCAGCTCCCATGGGACAATTATTTTCTTAGCCTAATCAACTTTACTCAGCTGTTGAGGATAAAATGGAGGAGGGCAAACCCATGTATGCCAGTGTAAGTTCTGACAAAGGGTTTGGTAAAAATATACTAAATAAATAAAATATGGTTACGTTCTCATCTGAATTTCAACAACCTTTTGGCAAATATGATGTATCTCCTAGTGATTTGTTAAATTGTAATTTGTTGTTTCCACAATTTTATCCTGTTGCAGGTATATTTGGGATAGCTTTTCAGATGCCCTTTCGAAAAAAATAGCTCAGTTGTTGGTATCACTCCATCTTTTGCAGAAAAGGGAAGAGAAGAGAACAGATTGGATTTATACCCTAACCTTCACTCGGAGTATCAGAGTGGCTTACAATCTCCTTCCCTTCCTCTCTCCACAACAGACACCCTGTGAGGTAGGTTGGGCTGAGAGAGCTCTGAGAAAACTACTCTTGAGAGAACAGCTCTGAGAGAACTGTGACTGAACCAAGATCACCCAGCTGGCTGCATGTGGAGGAGTGGGAAATCAAATCTGGTTCTCCAGATTAGAGTCCGCCACTCTTAACCACTACACCAAACTAATCTAAAAATCTAAAAAAATTGTTTTGTTTCTTGACACTCTTCTTCAATAAACCTCCACAAAAGTTCAGCTTCCTCCATAGCTGATTTCCTGCTCCTGATGAAATTGAAGACTTTTTTATTTTTTTTATGCCTGTTGCAATTTGTTCCTCAAATTCTTTCTTTACTTATATTGTTATAAATGTACATTTGTTTTGCCAGAGTTTGTTTGCAGCATAATTACTGCTGTAGTAGGATTTCCTTTTGTGGCTTTCTTGCCTCTGCTATTGAACCACGCTGGCATCCTGTTGGATTTATTTGTATTTTTTAATCTACAGTGTGCTGTTCATCTGGCATCTATTAATCCAGTTCTAAATAATCTCGAAGTTTTCCAAAGGCATCTGAACTTCCTGACTCCTGCTTTCTACTTCCTTTTATCTAATCCAACTAATCCTCTCATTTCTGAAACGTTCCCTCTTCTTCTGAGCGAAAGGCTGGAACTTCTGGGGCTATTTTCTAGTCTCAAAAAAGGTTTGCAAAGAAATATCTGTATAAACCATAAATTTAGTGAAGCTACCTTTGCCAACAAAAATGAACGCAGATTGGCATAAGCAGCATGAAGAGAGCCGTCTTTACATCTCATGTAAAATAATTAAGTTTCTTGGGGGGCATGGGGCTATTCTTCAAAAACCTAGCTTGCTTTTCACTGACAAGTGCTGTGCGCAATATGATACTGAGGCACAGTGGCAAGTTATTCCTGTCCATGTCATTCTTTCACATTACTGGAGTACAGAATTCCTTTAAGTTCAATGGGTAGTACTGCTACAATGCTGACCCAAGTCAGGGCTGGTGATGAGGTCAGAGAAGAAACAGCAGGGGACAGCAGTGGACTCATTACAGCGCTGCATTTCCTTCTGACCTGTCCTGGCAAAGGAGAGGCTATTGAATAAAGTAATGTGTTTAAGGCCAACTACATGTGAATGTCATTCCTTCGATATCAAGTTGCAGGGCAGGTCAGTTTGACCCAAATTGCTTCTATAAATACAAGAGTGCCCTGAGTGTAATAAAATTGGAGATATTCAGGTCTTGCTGTTCAAAGGGGCAGCACCAATTCTTTTGGTGGCTTTCCTGTAAGGCCAAAAATCATGCTGAAGATTCATGGACGCTTTGGCAAGTTGTTTCCCTTCCTCTGACCTGCCCGTGGTGGTTACTTTCAAGACTGCCCCACTTGAAGTCTTTATTGTGCTGTAGTATTTCGGCCCTGAAAACAGAGCAAATATTGGTGTGAAATACTGTTTGCTGTGCCTGCCAGGACTTCAGAACCCACGAGCCAGAAGCACAAAGTCGTAAAATAAAGATGTATGCTTTAATTTCCAACTGGTATCATGATAGTCTATAAAACTGAAATACTGTGCCATTATTGGAGCTTTCTTTACATCATTATTATAGCGAGCAATCCCTGCATGTTAAATTTTTCAAAATGGGCAAGGGAATAAAAGCCATTTGTCCTATTAAAAATGTCAGCGTAACAGAGATGTCTGGATATTCACACCTGCGTGGAACTGGGCCCTTTTCTGGGGCAACAGACCATTGTTTTGAAAAGTATCAAGAATTTAGTTTCTCTTGCAATTCCTTAAGGCATCATTGTGGAAAAAAGCAAGGTTCTTTGAATTTGGTGAGCACCAACACTGTTCAGTACAGAGAAATTGCTGAAGCTAGCACCTAATTGGAGCCATGAAATGGTTGAACTCTCAGAGTTTTCACACTAAAAACATACATTTTAATGCAAGCAATGAAATGAAAGCTTCAGCAAAGGAAGGGGTTTTGAGTTTTTATTGTGTACACAATCCATATATACGTATCTAGTATATGTATCTAGTATATATGTATATACACAATATACGTATCTAGTATTTGTATAGTGCTTTTGGTGTTCAAGACATCTACGTTATCACAATAAACCTTACACCAGCCCTATACAATGAAACGGGATTATTATCCCCAGGGCTATTTTTGGGCAGGCACGCACAGGAACGGAGTTCCGGCTGGCTCCCGAGTTGGCCACGCGCAGCAGGAACTCATTAGCATAATAGGCCACACCCAACAGCAGAAACTCATTAGGATTGGCTACATTAGGGGTGTGTGGCCTAACATGCAAAGGAGTTCCCGCTACAAAAAAAGCCCTGGGTTTTTACAACAAACAAGGTAAACAGAATAAGAAGGGAAAGGTGGGTGTGGCTGGATGACCACACTTCTGGTAACATGGGGGTGTGGCCTAATGTGCTAATGAGTGGTGCTGTCAGGGTGTGGCCTAATATGCTAATGAGTTTTGCTGTTGGGTGTGGCCTATCATGCTAATGAGTTCCTGCTGGGCTTTTTCTACAAAAAGAGCCCTGATTATCCCTGTATGGTAGGATAGACTGATTTGGATAGCCCAGGCTAGCCCAGTCTCATCAGATCTCAGAAGCTAAACAGGGTCGGCTGTGGCAACTATTTGCATGGGAGACCTCCAAGGAATACCAGGGTCATGATGTGGAGACAAGTTATGACAAACTTTCTCTGAACATCTCTTGCCTTGAAAACCCCATGGGGTCCCCATAAGTCAGCTGTGACTTGATGGCACTTTCCACTCCCACCATGGTAGGAGGGAGCTGGGTGTGTGTGTGTGGATCCCACAGAAGACTTCTGTATGCCCCAGTCTTTGCAAAAGCAGAAGCACCAAAACTATTCCTTTCTGTCTGCTTGCGCTAATTGAAAGTGATTCTGTCTTTACTAACCTTTCTGCATGCATATGACATAGCACAGGTTCTTTCTTCTACAGTGATTTAAAAAACAAATTTAATAAAACCCTGCAAACCATCTGTTCTACATTCTGTATACACTTTGGCTTGGATCAAGCAAGAGATCAGGCAAGAGAAAAGCCCCTCTCACAACAGCCTTTTTTGCCCCCTGAAATCAGGTTGGTAGACCAGCAGGATCAGTGCAGTGGGCAAATTGTGAGTTTGCAACAGGAAGGGAGAATTCAGCAAAAAATGCTAAGTGTTCAGTTGGGAGGAGATGCTGGTGTGCTGTTTGAACAGCTCCACACAATCTGAGCCATTGTTATTTTGTTTAAAATTATATTGAGCCCTTGTATTATTGCTTGTGACTAAGATGAGATTTAAACCAACAATTTTTGCAGTGCAGTGTTCATTTGTTTAGTCATCAGCTCTTGGGCGCAAGGGACTTATTAGGAACTTTACGAATCCAGGTTCAACTTCAGATATTCCAAATGTTGTTGCATACAAATAAATGAACCCTCTTGAGGATTGAAAAGGGTCTGGTTCATTCATGTCATTGGCAGCTATTGCATGCCACAGTAAGGTGTGAGATACATATTGATATATTGAAACAAGAATTTTACCAAATTTTGTGCTGTTGCAGACCCTTGTCTGTCAGAGGAATTGATTGAGCAAACGTAGGCCTGACAATTTGTTTTAGCTTTCAAATTTATTTTCGTTTTCAAACTTGTACAAGTTTTACTTTCTCACGTTCTCACTGTCCCATGGGGATGAGATAACTTTGATTAGATGGATGTGTGCCCAGAAAAATCTCTGAACAAGTTGATCTAATAGTTCACAGTTTTAATAACATATATTTCTAATTTTTTTTTAGCCCCCCGAAGCGGATTTTTTTATTTGCATATTCCCATATTTCTATGGGAAATTTCTTCTAAGGTCAGAGTAGCATATTAGAAGTGACATAATGGAAGGTTTGGGTATGGTCATGTGGGTTTCACATAATTGTGCCTATGTAAGACATAGCTGCGGTGGCTCAAGTGGTTAAGACACTGAACTGCAGGCTGTGGAAGGTCGGTAGTTCAGCAGTTCGAGGCCCGAGTGCCGCATGACGGAGTGAGCTCCCGTCTCTAGTTCCAGCTCCTGCCAACCTAGCAGTTCGAAAGCAAGAAATTGCAAGTAGATAAATAGGTACCACTTTGGTGGGAAGGTAACAGCGTTCCGTGTGCCTTGGTGTTTATTCATGCCGGCCACATGACCACGGAAACATCTTCGGACAGCGCTGGCTCTTCGGCTTTGAAACGGAGATGAGCACCGCAACCCTAGAGTCGGACTCGACTGGCTTTACCTGGCTTTACCTTTACCTTTAAGACATTCACACCCAAGACACCTGAGATATCTCTCAGATATCGGTTGTAAGAGACTATCTAATGTTTCTGAAAGCACTTTGGAGAGAATCTCAGAAGTTGTATTGTATTTTGTAATCTTAAAATAGATAGGATAAAGGATGATATGTCTGTTTTTCTGTTTGTGATTGTATTTACATATGCAATTATTTTTGTATGATTGTGATTCTTTAATATTTATTCATTTCAAGAATAATTAGATTAATCTGAAATAAAAATCTTAAGAGATAAACATAAGTGATCTTTGGCTGGGATACAAGGTTTTCAGTTGATACTCTGGAATCAATAAACTTCTGACTCCTCTTCAGTCAGAAGGCTGTTAACCTACAGAGACTGGGTATCTAAGATAATTGCCATTTCTATATAGCCCTATGAGTCAGTGCTTAATGCATTCCTTTGGAACAGACAACAGGACTGTTCATTTCCATGTGTCTGTTTTAAAATGAATGCTTCCGGGGTGGGGGTGGGGGAATGAAGGCTTATACCCAGAATTAAACTTTGTTAGTCTAAAAGGTGCCACTGGACTCAAACTTTGTTCTGATGTCAACTCTGTTTTGACATTCAAATTTGTCTTATAGCTTCTCTGTAGTTGGACTTGAGAAAGGGAACAGAAAGGAACGCAGGCAAAGGCTCCCTGCTGGCGGTGGGAGAGGGCAGCACAGCTTGCAGGGAGCTGGCTGGCTGGGCTATGCCAAGGTATTTTTTTATTTTAAAAAAAAAGTTTCTGCTTTTGTATCCCCCCTCCCCTTAGTTGATGCTGGGGGGGGGGTTCTGTCTGAGTAGTTGTGGGGGACAAGATAATTATGGAAGGTTAGGCACCCCCCATCTTTCACTTTCTTCAAAACTAAGCATGGAGAGGGCTTGGGGAAGGTGGTGGGGGTGGGGGGTGAGTGGCTGCACAATGTCTGGAAAGTGGGAGCTACCAGGAGCAGCCACTGCCCGCACTCTGACTCCAGACCGGGGGTCCATCTGGTGAAGAGCTTTCTCCTGCACCCCACAGGCAGCAGCCACTCTCCTGGCATCTCCCTAGAGGAAGAGGTGACTTGGGTTGGCTCACACACACCAATAGCTACAGCTGCTGCTTGGAAGACATGGAGATACCTACCACCACCACTATTATCACAACCTCTTGTTAAAAAAAAATTAATGTAAAACAACAAGGCACTATTTGCATGTTAGGCTTCCAGAGACTGCCAAAATAGTTCCCCCATGACTTCCTGTTTTGGCACGTTGATGGTGGGCATGCTCCTCCGGAGCTCCGGAGAGAGCGGCCTGTGACCTGGTGGCAGGGAGGGGGTCTGGCTGGTTCTGGACTCCCCCAGAGCCCCTGTAGAGGGCTTTCAGCCTGGGGTGCTGGGGGAGCCTCGATCCTTTGGCCTCGGCATTGGGAGAGGCACCCCCATGCCCTTATAGGTCTCCACCACTGTGGAACCATTTTGGGCATGAGACGAGCATACTGGACCAGCAAGCAACTGACCCAGCAAAAACAAAAAGACTTTCTCTTACCTGATTAACCGGAGTGTGAGTAAGATGCTAGCCTGGGTGCTCCCAAGAAAAAGCGAGGGGGGGGAAAGCTACCCACCCCTTGAAAATGGCAAAGATCTAAAAGCATTAGAGGGGGCAGAAAGTGGTGGCGTTTGAGTGGATGGCTGATTTTAATCAGTACAATGCCAGACTGTTAAGGCGTTAGAGTGAATAAAACTTCTAAAGACTTAAGTTAACTTTTACAAAACATAAACAATGTCTTATCGGGCTGAAAAGATGGCAGCAAAAGCTACACTTCAACAAGGAACTGCCAGCTCAACATGTCCAGTTTCTAAACCGGAAGTGAACTTTGACTTTGAAGGCATGCTGCAAACTGCACTGCGACCCCTGGTGGCTAAGATGACTAACATCAGAAAGACCTTGGAGTCTTTATGAAAACAGCTAAAAGAATCCAATAAAAGAACAGAAGGAGTTGAAAACAAGATTAAAGCAATTGATCAAAGACTGGAAGTTGTGGAAAAAGAAAGATCTTCAGATAAAACTCAACTTTTGCAGCTACAAATGGAAAAATCTTCGTATGTGTTGAGATTTCAAGGAGTGCTAGAAGACAAATCTGAGAATCTGAAAGAAATTAAGGCATTAAGGCGGAAGTATTACAAAGTGAAATGGATATGATCTACCGGACATATTCAGAATTTATTAAGAAAAAAACCCTGCCTGGTGATATATGTCAGATTCTCTAAGAGATCTATAAGAGATGCAATATTGAAAGCAACATCTGGGACTACACTGAAAATCAAAGAAGAAGACATCAGAATACTAAAAGACATTCCATTTGAGATAAGGAAGAAGAGAAAACAATACAAGAATGTAACCACCTATCTATGGGATAATACCACTACCTACTGATGGATACTACCTGAAGGCTTGATGTTCAACTACAAAGGCAAAAAAGGAAAGATTGACTCTTTTACTAAAGTGAATCAGTTTTTGAAGACATCAGGAACCCAAAAAGGATACAAAGAACACAGAGGAAGAAGAAGAAGGAGAACTGGACAGTTCGCATGGCCTGGAAAGTCATGAAACATCTGCAGATGGCAGTTCAGAAGTAGAATCTAAATCAGAATTGGGAGAGGCAGCACCCAAACTACCCCAAGATGATAAAAGCAAGAAGACAGGAAGGAAAGGCAGAAAATAGCTTAAACTTTAGAAGAAATGTTTATACTACATTATATAATCTTGCATTGTCAATAATTTTCATTTTTTGCATATTGAAATAACAGAATTGAATTTTTATTCTTAACTTGAATAAGAGAAAAGCTTTGACAAGATATTAATTATTAGCATATATGGTCATTGTTTAGCTGTAATTTTAGTTAGTGTGTAGTTTTGTTGGATGTATGTAGAAGATAAAATAAAAATTATATATATAGTTCCCCCGCACCAAACCTTGTTCACTACAGCATAAAAGGGAAAAATGTTTTCAAAGCTTTAGGCTTTTTTTGGGGGGACACCATTTTGGCGGACTCTGGTAGCAGCTACAATTTTAAAAAAAATTAAGTCTGCAGAAGCAGGCCTAAGATTAAAATGGAGCCTTGTTGTTTTACATTTAATTTTTTTAAACAAGCTGTATAAGTTGCTAGGGGGGGGAAATAGCCTGTAAAGAGATCAAACCCTTGACCTTGGCATTATGAACACCATGCTGTAACCAACTGAGCTAACTAGCCATTCTTGGAAACAGGTCTCTCATTTTCTCTTGTGCAGAAAACTAGTGGAATGTAATGATGTAGCAGTCTTGTTTCTAAACCATTCAGCAGTTTTATTCCAATTACTGTAAATAGCTATTTTGTTGGATGTATGTAGATGTTGTCCGCTAAAAGGAACTACTTGTAACTTGGGAGCTATTCTTAGCCATTCGGAATGTGTCAACTTCGTAAATATTGGATTACTTTGTGAAAGAATTACAACAAAACAGAATTTTGATAAAGATTGCCTCGAAACGAACATTGAAACTCGAGGAAGTTCGTAAGCACTTCAGTGACATGATGTCCTGACCTGTTGAAAAAAGAAATTCTGGATTAAAACAACCAGGAGACCATGACCATGGACAGACCTCTGTCAGAAAGCAGCTTTTCCCCTTGTGCTGGTTGTAGTGTGTGTGTGTGGGGGGAGCACAAGAAATGCACAAGTGTGTGGAGGAGCAAAGCGTCACTGTTGTGTACCCAGAGAAACCGCGCACACGGTCGGGTCCGTATGTGACCATGCGAATGGCCCAAGCTTCGCTTCCAGAGACAATAACTTGGAACCAGCAGCCAGCCAAGAACATAGCAGCACACCGGCCCCTACAGCGGCCCCCACAGCCGACGTTCCTTCCCTGGAACCTGAGATCTCAGCCCTGGCCCCTGAGGTCTGTCGCTCCACAAGGGAATGGAAAAGACCAGCATACTTAAAAGACTATGTCAGCTAGGGGTAATCTGGACCAAGGGGGGAGGGGTGTTGTGTACCCAGAGAAACCGTGCATGCTTTTGGGTTCGCTTCCAGAGACAATAGCCCGAACTGATCCTAGGGTGCACCTATTGGACGGCTAGGATCTTGGAATTGACCTATAGGACTTGGGTGCACTGTAAATATCCTATCACGGGTGTGGGTGTGTGTTTGGGTGTGGTTTGCTACATGGATATAAGCCGGCCTCTGGCCTGGCCACTTCATCTCAAGTTCTCCTGTATATAATAAAATATGAGCTGAAATCACTCCTCCATTCATCAGTACTTTATAGTCACTTTTTACCAAGCTCTCAAATGGCTCTAAGAAGCCTGTCTGCTGTGGGGAGGAGCCATGGATCCATTGAATCCAAGAGCTTACGTGTCTGTCAATACAGCCTCTTCGTTTAATTCAGAGCGCGGCATGGATCTAAAATGTGTAACCGCACACACATGCTACCTTTAGCCAAACTTTTAAAGCATTCCCTGCCAATGATTTTGTCTCCAGTGATCTAGTGTTAGACTCAACCTGCTTGTTAAAAAAAAGATTTAAAAGATGGAAAACCTAAGCCATAGTGGAGCTTGAACACCAATGAAGAAGGTAGAGACACTAACGTTCTGCCAGGATGGCTAACTACAGCCTGAAGAATCTCCTTTTTTAAAAACACACCCTGCACAAAACTGACCAAAAAGCAGTGGGACGAATGACCTCTATGTGGGCACAGGAGTGGCCTCGGTGGGGCTGGAAATGGGCGGGGTGGAAAAAACCACAGGAATATGTATGCATTTGAATTGACTTCAGCTTGGAAGCAAAGCAAAGGGGAAAACTGCAGAAAAAGCACTCTCAAAAAACCTGGGTCAACAGCAAACGGAAAGCAAACTGAGCACTGAAAGGAGGGAAAGCAATGCAGAATGGAAAAAAAACCCCGATGGGCATGCACAGTGAAAGCAAGGCAAAACACCAGTGCATACTAGGCCAAACATTCTCAGCCTGACCTACCTCATAGGGTTGTTGTCAGGATAAAATGGAAGACAGGAGAATTTTGGGTTCCCACTGGGGAGAACCACTTTGGGTTCCCACTGGGGAGAAAGAGTGTGAAAATTGCAGCAAAATCTCCTAAAAGAAACAACAGACAATTTGCAGAATGAAACTGGTCTTCCCAACCACATACAGAAATGAAAATAAACTGGAAAGAAAGAGCAATCCTTCATGAAAAATTATCATTCTACAAAAGATTTTGAGAGTTCTGTTTAAAAATCTTCCCTTAAGACAGGGGTGATGAACTCATTTTTTATGAGGGCCGGATCTGACATAACTGAGACCTTGTTGGGCTGGGCCATGTGTGTCATAAAACAAAACGTTCCCTTGCCTCCCTGAGCCCCGGGGTGGTGGCCTTGGACTCGTAAGGGCAAATTCCACCTCTCGTATGTGATGTCCGAGTGGCGTCGCTACTCGGACATCACACGCGAGAGGCCATTCTGGCTCCCCCAGCTCTCGGGAGGGGCTCTTTCAAAAGTTATGGTTGCTGTCGCTGTTCTCGGCAGCAGCTGCAATGCCCAGGTGGGGGGGAGGGGCAGGGTGAAACGTTCCCTTGCCTCCATGAGCCCCGGGGTGGTAGCCTTGGACTTGTAGGGGCAAATTCAACCTCTAGCTTTTTCCCCACCATAGAGAACAATGGAGGGGATGGGGGCAACCTGTTTGGGGGCCCATAGAATTGGACCCCCTTGGTTCAATGTTTCTGAAACATGGCAGGTATCTTGGGCAGAGGCTCCAGCAGCTACCCTGCGATTTTGGAGCCACTCCCTCAAACCCCCTCTCCTTCAGCCCCCAGAATATACCCTATGTTTTCGCCCTTGACTTCAATGGCCCATAGAATATAATGGGCCGAACTGCGGGAAGCCAGTTCAGATCAGATAATCTGATTCGGCCCACAGCAGCCTGAAAGGGGCCCGAATGGACCATTTTCGGGGGTGCATTCGGTTCAGACAAACCGAATGCACATCCCTCCAGCAGCCGGC
>NW_015174277.1:182109-203803 GCF_001447785.1 Gekko japonicus
GAAGGGAAGGGAGAGGGGGGAAAGAATGGATCTCAGGTGCTTCTGCCTGTCAGAGGGGCTGGTGCACACTTCCGGTGATGTCAGGGGGTGTGGCATATGCTAATAAGTTATGCTAATGAGCTCCCGCAGCTCTTTTTCTGCGAAATGACCCCTGGAGAGTAGTACAGTTGTATGTGCATTGTGTCATGTTTTGCAAGTGATTTGTTAATTTTCAGTCTTTAAAAGGCTTACATTTGTACAGACGGGCAGTACTGTGAGATCACAAAGAGCACTTATGTAAAATATCTAATACGTAAGCAAATGTGATTAGGGAGTTTTTGAGGCATACATAACACACGTGCAGAAGATCCTACATTCACTCCTTGGCATCTCCAATAAAAAGGATCTGAGGGAACAGCTGCTGTAACAGGGCACACTAAGCCTTATAACCATACTCCATTAATTCTTTGTCAGTTTAAATTGTGTGCCTCTATTATCCTCTCAAGAGATGCTGGGAGGCCATCAGCGGTGACTTATACGGTAGGCTTCCTGCTTCCACCGCTAAATGCAGCTGAAGGGGGACACACAGGTGCTGTTCTTACCAGAGGTTATCAGGGTAGAGACAGAGAAACTGGAGTCACAAAGCAACTGACTAGATAGCAGAACACAGCTCTGGCCAGTGTTGTCATCACTGGCTCCCATGCAGGCAGGCCCATGACATTGTCTGGTAAAGATACCGCCTCCCATTAATTAATTAGATGCATAGGCAGCCTTTCCAAAGACCTACTCGAGGCACCTAACAAGGTAAAAACAAATGATAAAAACTTTAAAATATAAAATGCTTTTTTGTTGTTGTTGGGGGGGGGAACAGATAAAACCTGGATGAAGGGATTGGGAGCTGGCATTCTCGCAGTGAACCACCATCATGTGAGCTGATGCTGGAGGGCTTCAATGGGTAGCAGCACTTTGAATATTATTCAGAATTGTTTGGGGGAAGTGGAACAGGCTATTAATGAGTGCTTTAATTACCAAAAATGGAGTCAGCAGAGTTATAACTGCCTGTGAGTCACTCATTCCCACCTAGCAGTTCATATGAACTTACAGACCCACCTCTTACCATGTCGTACTGTTAGTCCACCTAGCCCAGTATTGTCCAGTCTGACTTGCAGCTGCTCGAAGAAGTCTTAATCAACACCAGCCACTTCTCCAGATCCTTTCACTGGAGATGCCAAGGACTGGGTTTGGTGCCTTTTGCATGCAAAGCATGTCATATACCACCTGCCCCAAACTCATCTCCAGTATCAAGTAAGGAAGGAAGTGTGTGTGTGTGTGTGTGTGTGTGTGACTGAAGAGCATATTGTACTTGCTCAGGATTACTCCCTTCATTTGTTTGTAGCCTGAGTCAGTGTTCCCTCTAAAGCTGTGTTAGTGTGAGCTAGCTCACAGTTTTTTAGCCTCCGGCTCACACATTTTCGTCTTCGCTCAGGAAGGATGGCTCCAGAGCAAACTAATTTATCCAGTAGCCAAATCACTCGCTCACCACTTTAATTCCAGTAGCTCACAAAGTAGAATTTTTGCTCACAAGACTCCACAGCTTAGAGGGAACATTGGTCTGAGTATGGAGAAAAGGGCTTATCCTTAAATCAGGCTTATCTAAATTCCCTCCAAGACCTTCTATTTATGTAGCGATGGAGGTATAACTTATGTTCCCTCAGAAGAAAGTTTGAGTCCAGTGGCACCTTTAAGACCAACAAAGTTTTATTCAAGGTATAAGCTTTCACCTTAAAGATGCCACTGGACTCCAACTTTATTCTGCTGCTTCAGACCAACATGGCTGCCCACCTGAATCTATGTTCCCTCAGGACTTTTGGCCCCGTACATTGGCACACACAGGCAAGCTGCAGAGCAGTGGCTTGAAATGAAAGATTAAGAACAGATATCAAGCTGAGTGAGATTTATTTTTCTCCTACTGCCTGCTACTCCTATTGAGGAAGCAATTAGAAACAAGGAAGGGGCAACAGAGGAATTTAAAGAATGGGGCATATGAGAATAAGCTTGGTCAGTAAGGAGTTAGGTAAAGGTAAAGGTAAAGGTTCCCTTGCTCGAAAGCCAGTCAAATCCAACTCTAGGGTTGCGGTGCTCATCTCCGTTTCAAAGCCGAAGAGCCAGCGCTGTCCGAAGACGTTTCCGTGGTCATGTGGCCGGCATGAATAAACACCAAGGTGCATGGAACGCTGTTACCTTCCCACCAAAGTGGTACCTATTTATCTACTTGCAATTTCTTGCTTTCGAACTGCTAGGTTGGCAGGAGCTGGAACTAGAGACGGGAGCTCACTCCGTCATGCGGCACTCGGGTCTCGAACTGCTGAACTACCGACCTTCCACAGCCTGCAGTTCAGCATAGGTGGCTCAAGTGGTTAAGATGCTGAACCCATGCTTAGCTATAGTATTTAAGTTCCATAAATTCAGTTATAATATTGATGATGTGAATTTTGAAATGTAACTTTTGTTGTGGGGATTCTAATGGAGAAGACTGTAGTGTGAAAAATGAAGTGAGACATATGTACTGTTTGTTTGTTTTGACTTCTGAAGGACCTCTCCGTAGACCACATTGGTGGTTCTGCCGTCAGGGGCTGGAATCACCAGGCTGCTTGGTGAGCTCACTCTGGAGCAGGCCACATAGAACTGTCCATGTGAGAAGCAGTCATCTGTTAAGTCAATTCCTGCCACCTTAATTGTATGGCCTTGGGACTTGTTGATGGTCATAGCAAGCAGACCTTGAGGCCGGGGGAACTGCAGCCTCTTGAACTGGAAGGGATTTTCTGATGGTATGAGTGGTATGCGAGGTATGAACATAACACCCCAGAAGTGACATAACACCTCTCTAGCAATCACCAGAAAGTCTATTGTAAAACTGTTACCTGAACTCTTGAACGGACTGGGGTGGGGGGAATAGCTTCATGCTGGGTTTCCAGATGGATAAACATGGATCCTTTATCTGTGTATACAGGGGTTTTATTCCAGAGCAGTGTTCCAAGAGAAAAGTAACTCAGACCAACTGTTCCAAACACAACGAAGTCTTTATTCACTAATAATCACTCAAATATAGAACTACAAATGAACTACAAATAAACCACAATACACCACCCTCTCCCTCCTAAATACATACACACACACACACACAAAAAAAAACACTATAAGGATGGGATAAGAATGAGGGCTTCCACAGAGAAAGGGAAGGAAGGATGTTCAGATGGGTGATACTATCTGATCCAAGGTATGTGAGAGGCTGGGAACTACAGGAAGTCTGTGCAGCAGAAGTCCAAAGTAGCAGAGTATCAAGGAGAAAGGACGAGGATCCTGCAAAGTGACTGCAGGGGTATCCAGGTAGTGAGAGAACCTGGCACACATTTTGCCAACCTGGGCTGTTCCTTATACGGGGAAGAGCCTCATAGCCAAACATGGGACCTCACTTTCCCAGGAGAAATTTGAATTTGACTGGGTAGTTTGTAGGTAACTGCTGTCTAGATCTGGTGGGCAGATTAAGGAGTGACACATAACATTCCAAGGTGAAGCAATTGTAAAACTGTCCCTTTGATGGATCATCCTGAGTGGATCAGATGTTAGGCTGCTTTGATCAGTGGCTAGATCTGTAATGTATTGGAACGATTACATGAATCACCTCATAGGACTCCCATGTTAAGCTTCGAGCCAAACCAGGGCTCCTCCGAACGAACTTCCTATTGGTCGCTCTGCAACAGCGACCAATCAGAACTGTGCCTTTCCCTGCGAGGGAAAGACTCCCATTGGTTCTTAACTTAGCAATCTCATTGGTTGTTATTTGTAAATAGGCGTGGCTACATTAGCCCGGTTATGTTTAAAAAGAGCATAGCTCCCACTGTTTGTTGTTCTGGTTTCTTACTGAGTTGAGTGCTTGTTCGTTACTTCCAATAAAGCTGAATCACTTGCTGAATCACTCTACGAGTCCTTTGTTAGCGCGACCCAACAATTGGCGACGAAGGTGGGATGTTAGAGCAGGTAGGCAGCCCTGCGAACATCCACACTTCGGACTCGGAAGAAAGCGAGCAGAGCACAGCAGCCGATCCGGCGGAGGCGCCACCAGCTCCAGTGCCCAAGTCTCCCACGATGGCTGGAAGCCAGAAGTTCGAGTGCTTCGAACCCTCCTCAGAAGACTGGGACTCCTACCTGTCCAGGTTCGAGTTCCATCTGGAGACACACGACATTACAGACGAGGCCAAGAAACGGGCGTGCCTCCTGAGTTCCTGCGGGAAGGGAACCTTCGACATAGCCAGGTCGTTGGTGGCCCCAACTGATATAAAGACTGTCACCTACGCTGACATCACGGAGAAGCTTAAGGCTCACTATTCTCCACAACCGTCGGAGATCGCCTGCCGGCACGCTTTTTACAAGCGGAACCAGGCCGGAGGCGAGACCATCGCAGATTTCGTGGCGGCCCTTCGCAAAGCCGCACGACCATGTAATTTCCACAACGTGGAGGAAGCCCTCAGAGACCGTCTCGTCTGCGGTCTCAAAGATGAAAGGCTGCAACAGAGGCTGTTCGCCCGCACCACCCTGACCTGGGCAGTGGCCTACGAAGAGGCCATGGCCGCGGAAGCAGCGGAGAAGTCCACGAAGGAGGTCCGCCAGCGGGTGGCAGAGCCCAGTATACACGCTCAACGAGACAGCGAGGGCGAAGACGCGGATGATGACGTCAACGCGGTTCGAGGCAAGCGGACCCCAGCGAAGACTACCAACGTCAAGCCTTGCTCCGGTTGTGGCGGGAAGCACCAGCGCGACTCCTGTTGGGCTCGTGATGTCGACTGCAGAGCGTGTGGGCGGCGTGGTCATCTGGCCAGAGTCTGCAGATCAGCGAAGAAGGATCCCTCAACTAACAACCGGTCAGCGCAGAGGGGCACTCCAGTCAGCACCCAAGGCAAGACCCGTTCCTCAGCATCGGAAGCAAGCTGCCAGTTGACGGCGACCTTGTCGAGCGCATCGGCCGTAAATCGCACCAGCAGCCAGGGCAAGATCACCGTGACTCCACTCCTCGACGGCCGACCCTGTACAATGGAGGTGGACTCAGGATCGTCCGTGACGGTGATTTCTGCCGCGTCCTGGCGCCAGTTGTTCCCGAACCGAAGCCGGCGGCGGCTCCAGCCTGCGGGAACCAGAGTGTCCGACTTCCAGGGCAACCGAATTCCCTTGGCCGGACGGGACTCTGTTACTGTTGAGTATAAGGGGAAATGTGTTAAACTGTCATTCCTGATTGCAGAGGGAGACCGGGTTAACCTGCTAGGGTTAGATTGGTTTGAGCCATTGGGCATTGGTATTTCTGGGATTAACAGGATGTCTGAAAATAAATGGGGCATGCTGTACGACCTGTTCCCTGATGTATTTGCCGAAGGGTTGGGGAGGTACAAGGGCCCCCCGGTTGCGTTTGACTTAGATCCGTCAGTCAAACCTATTAGGTTGAAGTATCGGAAAGTACCTGTGTCTCTCAAACATAAGGTGGAAAAAGAGATTGACAAACTAGTTGAGCAAGGGGTTTTAGAGCCAGTACCATACAGCAAATGGGAGACCCCGATCGTAACCCCTGTCAAATCAGATGGGTCCATACGACTATGCGCCGATTACAAATGTACGATTAACAAGGCGCTGCAGCAACATTCGTACCCGGTCCCGGTAATAAGCCACATTTTGGCTTCCCTGGGGGGTGGCAAGATTTTCGCCAAATTTGACCTGGCCCAGGCATACCAGCAGTTGCCTGTCACCCCGGAGGCTGCCGAGGCCCAAACAATTGTAACCCACCAAGGGGCTTTTAAAGTGAACAGGCTGCAATTCGGGGTCAACGTAGCACCTGGGATTTTTCAGGGCCTCATGGAACGTCTACTAAGGGGGGTACCTGGCACAGTGCCCTATTTTGACGACGTGCTGATTGCGGGCGGGTCTGAACAGGAACTACTGGACCGGGTTAAAGAGGTCCTCAGGCGTTTTCAAAATGCCGGTCTCAGAGTTAAGCGCTCAAAATGCACGCTCGGGGTGGAAAGTGTGGACTTCCTGGGGTTTCGCATTGACGCAGAGGGAGTCCACCCCACGGATGAGAAGGTATCTGCAATCCAAAACGCCCCCAGGCCGGTGAGTAAGAAGGAGCTCCAATCCTTTTTAGGACTCCTGAATTTTTATCATGCGTTTTTACCGCATAAGGCATCAGTGGCGGCCCCTTTGCACGCGCTTTTGCACAAGGAGGCAAAATGGAAGTGGGGGCAGGCCGAGGAAAAGGCTTTTGTGGGAGTCAAGGAGCTGCTGACATCTAATGCCGTACTCACGCATTATGATGAACACAAGCTCCTGGTGTTAGCTGCTGACGCTTCACCTTTTGGAGTAGGCGCAGTTTTAAGCCATCTGATGCCTGATGGGAGCGAAGCGCCTATCGCTTTTTATTCTAGATCACTATCTGCGGCAGAGCGGAACTATGCCCAGATAGACAAGGAGGGTCTGGCGTTGGTAGCGGCTGTCAAAAAGTTCCATGATTTTATTTTTGGCAGACGATTTTTGCTGGTCACTGACCACAAGCCGCTACTGGGGATTTTTGCGCCCGATAAGCAATTGCCAAACATCATGTCCCCACGCATGCTTAGATGGGCGATATTTTTGCAGGCTTATGATTTTGACTTAGAGCACCGGCCTGGGAAAGCGATTGGGCATGCGGATGCCCTCAGCCGGTGCCCGGTGCCGGACATTGGCGCAGACCCTGCCCCCGCCTGTGAGGTCTTGGCAATTGAGGAGCTTCCTCGACCCCCGGTATCATCCAGGGACATTGCAGCACACACGGCCAAGGATAGCGTGCTGTCCCGAGTATTAAACTGGGTTTGGAGGGGGTGGCCGGTTGGAAGCGTTGAACCGGAGTTCGGCCCTTACAAAAGCCGTCAAAATGAACTATCCATTTCTAAGGGCTGTGTATTATGGGGGAACAGGGTGGTGGTTCCTGACAAACTCAGGACGAGAGTGTTAGAGTCGCTGCACGAGGGTCACCCCGGTATGGTACACACCAAAGCGTTGGCCAGAGGGTATGTCTGGTGGCCGGGGCTGGACAAAGAGATCGAAGAATGGGTACGAGGGTGTCCCAAATGCCAGCAAGTCAGACCCGATCCCCCACAAGCTACACCCCAAGGCTGGGAGTCATCTGGTAAACCCTGGGCCAGATTGCATATAGATTTTGCTGGCCCTCTCCAAGGGCAAATGTTCCTAATTGTGGTGGACGCTATGTCCAAATGGCTGGAGGTCGTGCATATGAAATCGACCACATCACTTGCTGTGATCCATGCGCTCCGCCGACTTTTTGCCACCCACGGGTTGCCTGACGTCATCGTCAGTGACAACGGGCCTCAATTTGTGTCTGAGGAATTTAGGCTCTTCCTCACGAGTAATGGCATACGCCAAATGACTTCGGCCCCTTTCCATCCGGCATCTAATGGCCAAGCCGAACGGATGGTCAGGACGGCCAAAGAGGCCCTGGGTAAAATGGACGAAGGGGACTGGAGCCAGAGGCTGGGCTCCTTTCTTTTGCTGCAGCACACCACCCCCTGTAGTGCTACAGGCCGTAGTCCGGCCGAATTGTTAATGGGGCGGAGACTCACGACCCGTTTGAACCGAATGCACCCAGACCTCACTGAAGAGCAATCCGAGCGTACCACGGCGCAACCGAAGGTGCGCATGTTTGAAAAAGGGGACAAGGTTTTCGCACGAAATTATGCAAACGGGCACTTATGGCTTCCTGGGGTTATATCCGACTCTGTGGGTACTCGAATGTATGTGGTGCAGTTAGCTGACGGTCGAATATGGCGGCGCCACATAGATCAGTTAAGGAGACGTTGGGCTAGGGACAGCGCTGACTCTCCGACGGCTGAATCCCCTGATGTCGAGTGGACACCCCCAGAGCAGGCGGTGAGTACCGAAAGGCCCGGTACTGTCCCCGAGTCAGGGCAGAACCCTGGGTGCGGGGCTGAAACCCCAGTTGAGTTCGTGCCTGAACCAGGCTGTATGGAACCCCACACTGACCCACAGCCTTGTACGCCCATGGAGCCTGCACCGCTCCGCAGGTCCCAGCGTTCGCAGCAAATGCCGACTTATCTGAAGGACTATGAGTGTAATAAAGTGTTTTGGAATAACTAATAACTTGACTGTATGTAAAGAAGAAACAAAAGGCATATTGTTTTAACTTAGGGGGGAGGAATTGTAATGTATTGGAACGATTACATGAATCACCTCATAGGACTCCCATGTTAAGCTTCGAGCCAAACCAGGGCTCCTCCGAACGAACTTCCTATTGGTCGCTCTGCAACAGCGACCAATCAGAACTGTGCCTTTCCCTGCGAGGGAAAGACTCCCATTGGTTCTTAACTTAGCAATCTCATTGGTTGTTATTTGTAAATAGGCGTGGCTACATTAGCCCGGTTATGTTTAAAAGGATCATAGCTCCCACTGTTTGTTGTTCTGGTTTCTTACTGAGTTGAGTGCTTGTTCGTTACTTCCAATAAAGCTGAATCACTTGCTGAATCACTCTACGAGTCCTTTGTTAGCGCGATCCAACAAGATCACTGCTGCTCCATGTGGCAGCGAGAAATGAGAGGCAGGGTAGAGCTTCCTTTGACAACCCTGTCTTGCAGAGGAGTTAGAATACTGCTTGCACATTTTTCACTATATAATGAAACTGAAAAGTTAGAAACATTTTAAAATGAGAGCTGGAAATTCAAGGAGGATATATAATGTGGCAGGTAAGGGAAGTCAGCATGGTATATAGCCTGATCGCATTGGATCTTGAAATATAAGCAGGGTCAGTGCTTAGAAGGGAGACCACCAAGGAAGACTCTAGAGCAGAAGGCGCTTGCAAACCACCTCTGCTTCTCACTTGACTTGATAGCCCCTTGCTGGGGTTGCCATGAGTTGGCTGTGGTTTGATGGCACTTTACACACAAACATATAAAGTGACTGTAAGGGGACCACGTCCCTATGAGCCACCCTGTAGTCATAGGCCTGCATTTGTCTCTTGGCCATGAGTCCAGGGGTCTAGGCTTAGAGGAGTTGATCCCACTCCAAATTGCAGGAGGGCACCTTGAAGAATGAATGGATCCTCTCCAGGGACATTAGCAGATCTGAAACCAGGCAACAGGATGTTAGCTATGAAAGGGATCTTTCTAGAAATTTCTTTAACTAGTAAAGTTGAATGAAGCAGGAAAGGATTCACTTGCTATGAGGACAGCTCGCCATTTCAAAATGGCATTATCACTATGTAACGTACTATGCCTCCCCCTCCTCCAATCATCCACGTTGGCCACATTGCACCCAAAAAAAAAAAAGCTCAGGTGGGGTTTGGGTGTTTGAGCTACCAGTGCAGTTTATGATGATGTGAATTTGGACTTTCTTATTGAAGTTACATAGTGCTTCACTCTCAGTTGGATTTCTTCATTGTTTTAGGCTTGGCTCAACTCTAAATTGGATTATATCCAGTATTGTTATGTTTGAGCATTAAAAATCGTGACATTACCAAAACATACCATTTCTATTTTCCCCCATTTAAATCTCTAATTAAGCTGAATTAACGCTTTGGTGATAAATTTGGGCAAAGTTGATATAACCTCCATATATAACCTTCATATGTCTGCTTGATACGGAACTTAACCTGCATGTCCATTTGAATATTATATTTCTGGTCTGAAACAACTATGAAACCCAAGAAATCGAGATAGCAGTAGTACATTAACAACACCATAATCAAAATAAATAGCATGCGCACATCCACACACAACCCCACTTGAACTTTTTTCTAATGGGCTATTTATCATCTAAAACAGAGGCATTCATTATGAAAAATTGCACTCAGTTATCACTAAAATAAATGGGGTATTTTAAGATTACTGATTCCTGCGATTGGAGTGTTCCACATTATGGAAACTAAATATATAAGAGATGTTTCAAGACATACTCATCACATTTTTGACACTCATCTTTGCTGTGTATCTTAGACAGAGTAGACTGAACAGTCTAAAGATGGAAACTCATATAAATATTGAGCAGGCAGACAGTGTTATGTTTTTTATATGCCACTATAGGCCAATTTCACATGGAGGAATTAATAAGGCAGAAAGAGGCTGTGTTTACTCTGGCAGTGTCATAGAAATGCACATCCTTAAGCTAGAAAGGTCAGCACATTCAACTAATTTAATTCTGGGCATTATTGCCATATATATGTACTATATAAAGACACTTGGGATATCAACATTGTTAAAGTACTTCCGAGGCGGCAGTGCAACATCAGGCTTTCTTGGATGAGATGGCTTATTTGGAATCGTTTAAATCCAGTTTTAAAATTATAACAGATCTCCAGACTGCAGAGATCAGTTCCCATTGCAGGCCGTATCTGGATGGCTCAGGCTGAGCCAGTTGAAGCTGAACCCGGCGAAGACGGAGGTCCTGTGCCTGGGTCGGAACGAGGCAGGATTGGGGCTCCCGCTCCCGGCCTTCGATGGGGCGCTGTTGGTGCCAGCTTCAGAGGTTAGGAGCTTGGGAGTGCTCCTGGACTCCACCTTATCGATGGAGGCCCAGGTAGCAGCCACTGCCAAAGCGGCCTTCTACCATCTCCGGCTGGTACGGCAGTTGGTCCCCTTCCTCAGCCGCGAAGACCTAGCCACAGTGATCCATGCGACGGTCACCTCAAGGCTAGACTACTGCAACGCTCTCTACATGGGGCTGCCTTTGTCGCTGATTCGGAGGCTGCAGCTAGTGCAGAATGCGGCGGCCAGGCTGGTTGCTGGTGTCTCTAAATGGGATCACATCCAGCCTGTGCTTAAAGTGCTGCACTGGCTGCCTATAGCATACCGGATTCGCTTCAAAGTGCTGGTGCTTACCTTTAAAGCCCTACATGGCCAGGGTCCAGCATACCTGAGGGACCGCCTTGCCCCACATAGGCCCCAAAGAGCACTTTGGTCGGGGTCGCAACACCGTCTTGCGACCCCAGGCCCAGAAGAGGCCAGGTCCTTCTCGGTGGCGGCTCCTATCTGGTGGAATGAGCTCCCAGAGAAGATCAGGGCCCTGCGGGACCTGTTGCAGTTCCGCAGGGCCTGCAAGACGGAGCTCTTCCTCCAGGCTTTTGAATAGGAGCCGCCGCCGACACCACTACCACCAATGAGGACCGTTTAGCAGCACCGCCGGAGGCTGAGTGGCAGACTAACATCAGGGGGCCACAGCAACCTCCCTTGGAATGAAAGGGCATGTGCAATACGGAGATAGTGTTTTAGTCACGCGGGATCCTTGGGCGCTGCCCATGTACTAACTGTTTTAAATTGTTTTATCATGTTTTATCATGTTATCATGTTTTACTGCACTGAGTGCCATACTGTTGTAAGCCGCCCTGAGCCCGCACGCGGGGAGGGCGGGGTATAAATACAATTAAATAAATAAATAAATGGAGAAAATGGCTGCTGCGGAAGGTGGGCTCAATGGCATTATACCCCACTGAGTCCCCGCCCTTCCTCAAACCTTGCCCTCCCCACGCTCCACCCCCAAGTTGGCAACCCTACGGAATGAGCATGTAGAGTCTCCCCTTCAGACAGCTTTTAAAACTGTGAGAGGAGTGGTATATAGGAGCGTATTTATACTTGAAGGTGGGAGAGAATCATGTTTGCATCCAGCACCATGCCCAGAAAACTTTTGTTGGGGGTGCACCAACGTGCCACCTGGGGTGGGCGGGGTTTGGGGAGGGGAGGAGCCCTGCTGCTGGAGACCAGCTGGGCTCCTCTGCAGAGCGCGGGCAGGCATGTGTCATTCTGGGTGCTGCTCTCCTCTCTGCCTCTAGAGCAGGTCGCATGGGGTGGGCTTGGCACTGGCCTTTCTCCCCTGCCCTTCGGAGCCTGGAGCTTGTAGGGTCAGTGGAGGGTAATCTTCCCTCCAAGCCTTTATCCCTGCAGCAGCAGCAGCAGCAGCCTGAATGGTCACCTTGCCTTGCTGGCATCCTGCACTGGCCGGCTGTTAGCCTTCTTTCCCTCACCGTGTCACCTCTCCCAATCTGAAGAGGAAGGGGCAGTCGCCTGACTGATGTCAGCTGGGGTTCAGAAGCTGCAAGTCCGCCTAGCTGGCTGAGCGAGCCTCTCTCTCTCACACCCCTCCCTGACCCGACCCTTCCCACCATCTTAGTTACCCTGCCGCCCAAGGGAGCCTGGGCTGGTGTCATTTGACAGCACTGCCAAGTACCAGGAGCCTTTGCCGGACTGTGTTAAGGGGGTGGGAAACAAAGAAGGGGAAGGCACGCACGGCTGTTTGGGGAGGGTGCCAGGTTGTTGGGGGGATGCCAGGCACTTGTCGTCCCCCCCCCCATTTGTGCAGGCCTGCTTGCATCTTTTATTTGTGATCTCACTTCTATCTACACACACACACATTATAAGCTTGTTTAGATAGGCTTAGTCTTCTTCATGTTTGTTTTCCATGTCGACAGAGTGTTTTTCAAATGGAGAAATATTAAAATATTAATTGTAGCACAAGCAATAATGTTACATGGATCTGTTTACCTTATGTGTCAGCTCATTCACTTCAGTCTCTGATTACCAACTTCTTCACTTTTGCCATGTTTTATATAGCTGGCTTGTTTGAGTTATCTTGAACTATCTACTTTGCTGACATTTGTATGTGGTGTACAATTTTACTTTTTTTTGCAAGTTGGACTCGTTGATTCCAATGGATACAGTGGTTTCAATAGGACCTACTTGCAAATGAAGGCAGGATTTTTGCTTGTATCTGCTTAAATTCAAGTACATCACTTAAAGTGGTCAGGAATCAGATCTGTATGTAAGGAAATTAATAAAATGGAGTGCCCTCCTTTTAACAGGAGCCCTGTGGCAGGGGCTTCTGTGCTTTTCAGAGTCAAGCTTTGCATTCTGTTCCTTTGTATCCCCTTGTTGATTAAATAAATATATCAGGGATCATCCAAGGTACACAACTTTAAAGGGATCAAACATCTGCCCCTGAAAAATATTTGAATTTTAGACTTTTGTTTGGAAGGTTGTCACGAACACCAACAAATGCAAAGCAGGGCTTTTAAACTGACTTTTTGTTAGAGGCATATTCTTGAACTATTCATCTGTGCTAAATGCATTTTGCTTGAATTGTATGTCATGTTGCCAGAAAAGAGTTGTTTCCATGCCAACTCATTTGCAGCATGGGAAAGAGGAGGGAGGGGGGAAGGGGGGAATAGAATCAAAGCGACTAACATCTGGAAGATGTCAGTACTGATAGAAGCCACTTGCCATGAAAGGCAGAAGACCGCAGGAGGGTTTGCCAAATAGATGTGGCATGTGGGGGTAGGATATTGTAAACTTACCACTCAACAGCGCATTATTATTCCATTTTTGGTGATATGCTGGAGCTAGCCTTTTGCCAGAGAAAGGTTTGCAGTGAAATAATTATAAATACCATCCATAATTCTCTCTCTCTCCCCCCCTCCCCCTCTCTCTGTTTCTGTGTCTCTCTAAGCGGCAGTGTTTCATCTCTACATTCTTACTATAACCACTCTGTGTAAACCTAAGTGAACTAGTGAAAGGACTGTGCCTCTTGTCCTGTAGCATTTCTTTCGATTCTCAGGACTGCTGGGCCTCCATTTATAAAGAGGCAATTTATCAGCAAGATTAATGAGTGCCAGGGTCCTGAACGGTGGGCTCTGTTTTTCTGTCTGCCACACTCTGTTCTTCCTCCCCCCTCCCCATTCTCCTGCAGTTACTCTTTCTCTCTCTCTCTCTTTTCCTGTCTCTTTTTTGCCCCCCAGATAGAAATAAAATTGTTTGGTTATTACCTAAGCATTATGAAATGCCAACGGCTAGAGCTCTGGTTCTTGAACAGCTCACAACATACCTAGACATATTTAATTTTGAGTCTATCCAGGAGCTGTTCTACTGTTAGGCCAATAGGAAGCAGCAGAAAGCAGTACTTTTTTGCTTCCAGGTGCCAAAACATTTCTAATTTTCTCAGCTATGGGCTTACAACTTCATTTAATTTATATTTGTAGAGGTGCAGTTATTGCTTACTGAAATGTTCTGCAAATACAGACTGTGAATGCAATCCACAGCCCTTAATGGGAGGGGGAGTCCCATTGATTTTAATGTATCTGTGCTGTACCCTGTGGATATGCCTTCTTGCTTATTATACAGTAACAGCAAATACCCAGTAAACTGAAGTTTAATTCTGATTCCCAACTGGTTATATTTGTTTAAAACTTGCTAAAGCATCCATCCCATGGCCTAAAACAGTAGCTTTTTTCAAGGCCTCCTTGGATGCTTATCAGGAATACCTCAGCAGAATCCGTAATGAGGGGCAGCCTTGTTAGAAAGGCCGTTTGCCCTTCATTACTGCTAGTCCACTGTAATGTGCAGCCAAAGGGGACTGCTAGGTAAGTCCTAGGGTGATCATAAGACATAGGAAGACTGACCATGCTCTTCAGAATATATGGTATATTATGTTCATCTTGCCCTTCTTCCAAGGAACTCAAGTGATGGGAGATTCACCAATGGGGGGATCTCACCAGCAACATAATAGCATTACTGGCAACATGCGCTGGCATCACTTCTGGTGGTGCCAGAAGTGATGTCAGCACACTGGGACACTGATATGATCACTCTTCCCATTCACCCCTATTTTCTTCCTGCTTCTCCACTAATGGGTGGCAGGAAAGGCCCATTGGGTGACAGGGGATTGATTCCACAACCCCAGTGGGAACTTGGCAAGCTTCTGTTTTGGGCTCCCCCTGTAAGTGACACCATAGCACTGCTGAATGCCCCCCATGTCCCACCCACCCGAGTCTCCCAGTGGTTGTCAGCTGGCAGCCAGCCACCCTTCCCCATTTTATCCTTCAAATAACCCAGTGGAGTAAGTTAGGTCGAGAGAGGACGTGATTAGCCCAAAGTCTCCCACTGAGCGTCATCCCTGATTCCCGTCTGACACGCCAACCACTATGCAACATTGGCTCTCACTCTCTCTTTCTGCCGTGTGCAATATACAAGATGCACAGCAAACAAATCAGTAGGAGAAAGAGTTCTCTAAAGGTCAAAAGTTTGAGAAATCCCGCCTTGATAGTTTCCACACTTGCTCTGAATATAGGGACATGAATGCACTTTCCTGTTTCCGCAGGTTTTTGTATCTGAGCTTGAGAAAGGAAATTCCAAATTTCTGCAGTTCACATAATTGGCACATGTACAGATGTACCTCTGCTGCCTTTCTGAACCTAAGCTAACAGGATGGCTTACTCGAATAAACACACTTTTCATTAAACTATTGAGAATCACATATATTTTGAGCTGCCCCCAAGAAGATAATGGTTCTTGAGCTGGACTTTGCAATTTAAAATATCCCTCAATTCAAAATACAGACATCTTCCTTTGTCTGTTGTCAAATTGTGAAACCACTACAGTGACCATTTACGGATTCTCAAGTAATAGTGAACACTACGAATTTTTCATTGCATTTGGATATACCCTGTTTGGCATTAACTCTAGTGTTTACTTGGTCAATCCTGCTTTGTGTCTTTATTTTCTGTAACAGATTTTGCCATAAGTGTTGTGTGCAGTTGCATTTCATATACCATTTTTATGACTACAAAGAGAATCAAACCTTGGGAAAATATGCTGCTGTTCAGAACTGTGGATGCTTTCTTGTCTTCCTCATCAAGACTGAATGTGTGCCATGGTAAGTGTCAATGTTCTCCATATTAAGACCACTTAGGACTAATTTAGATTACTGCTGATTGTCTGATGACATTGACTCACCAGAAGCTGCCTTGATTTGGGCGTCCTTCCCAACATGTGCTACGTAGGAAAACAGTGCCTGATGAAAGTCCTCTCCTGTTACAATTCCAGCATGCCAACACATACAAACAGAGATTAAGGTAACATGAGAGAGCACCCCAGGCTTCAACTTTAACAAATTAACTGATGGATTATGTCTTTAGAAAGTGATTGACCAAATGAAATATGTCGTTTCAAAGTGCAAAGTTGCCAAGAGGCCATGTTAGCCACGCTCCATCCGCTCAATATGTTGCTCATTATTTCCCTGCTGACGTTTAATTAGGGCAGGGTGCCAAACCCTTTCATCCATATCTTTCAGCTGCTAATGATGAACGATATGACTGAGTCAAGGTAGAGTTTCAGCTGTAAAGCCGCAAACTGATGATGAGATCGCCCCTGACCTTGTTGTGCAACTAGGCAACTTTGAGCATCCATTGGCAAGTGAATTAAAAAATGGAAACACCCCCCCCCATTTTGCTTCATTCATTCAGGTGACAAAAATAAACAGAAAAGGCAATGGATGATCTAATTCCATTCATTTTTTTGCCTTGTTCCTGTTTCTCCTCCTCCTCCTCCCCCATCTGCTTCACCACCTCTTCCACTTTTGCAGCTGCTGCTTGGATGCACATAGGAGGCTAGCCACATAACCAGATAATGGGTGGTGGGCATGATCATCTTTCCTCCCCCAGCTCCCTTCTCCTAATTTAGTTTATCCAAGCATCCTGGAGAATGCTGTATGCATGTATGGGGGACTGGGGAAAGAAAAAAGTAGCTCCAAAAATAATAAATAGGATGAAAGCAAACAAGATTTTTGAAAAACAGATTAAACAGAAAACATTACACACTTCTACTCAAGATATAAATGAGGGCACCAAAGGACTGAAAGCTGACTGTCATCTGTATTGTAGGGACTAGGTTTTGTGTCTGACTGTGTCTCATGAAACAGTAAAGCTCTCAATGAAGAGTTCACCTTAGAAAGGCATTGGGCATCCAATAGCAGAGAGTTCTCTTAATGCCATATTTGTCTCCAGCATGGAAAGCAAAATTATGGACAAGAGAAGCTGAAGTTGGCAACTGGGGATGTTTCACCCTTCCCTTGGCCTCCCTTCTCATCTGCACCTCTCCCCATGATAACTTTTCCCTCAGCTTGGCTTCAAGACTGGTTGGGGGTTTTTTGGCCAAGAGTGGAAAAACAGCATCATGAGTTAAATGCCTGACTGGTATTTCAGCAACCACTGTTTTCATGGTTGGTCTGTACGCATCCAAACTCAACACCCTCATGCATTTACAATGCATTTATTTATTTATATCCCACTTTTCTCCCCGGTTCAGACTCAAAGCAGCTTTTAGAGTATCGTTCTTACCTGCTACCCTACAACAGCTCAATGAGGTAGGTAAGGCTGAGAGTTTTAATGGGCCCAAAGTCACCCAGTGAGTTTCCATGGCAGAAGAGGAGATTGGAAATTGGGTCACCCAAGGTCCTAGTCCACCACTCTGTCCACTAAAACACACTAGCACGATCAATACTTGGATGCAGCTTGACTGTGACACTTTCTTGGCTCTCATTTTGTCGAACTCCTTTATGCTATCTCCCCTCTGTATACCACACCTAATCCAATCACACCTGCTATTGTCATTTACCTGTTATTGTCATTTGCCTGTTATTGTCATTCAGCATCTGAAATCACTCCATTGTCCAAGGTATAAGGACAGATGGACTCCCATTCTTGCTGTATCTGAAGAAATGAGCGGTGACTCATGAAAGCTCATACCTGCCACATGTTTTGTTGGTCTTCCCTGCCAACAAAAGTCTGCATGGTCAAAGCAATGGTATTCCCACTAGTCATGTATGGCTGCGAGAGTTGGACTATAAGGAAGGCCGAGCGCCGAAGAATAGATTCTTTTGAACTATGGTGCTGGAGAAGACTCTTGAGAGTCCCTTGGACTGCAAGAAGATCAAATCAGTCAATCCTAAAAGAAATCAACCCTGACTGTTCCCTGGAAGACCAGATAATGAAACTGAAGCTCAAATACTTTGGCCACCAAATGAGAAGGGAGCACTCACTGGAGAAGACCCTGATGCTGGGAAAGATTGAAGGTCAAAGAAGACGGGGACGGCAAAGGATGAGATGGTTAGTCAGTGTCATAGATGCAACGAACATGAAGTTGAGCAAACTTCAGAGGATGGTGGAAGACCGGAAGGCCTGGCGTGATCTGGTCCATGGGGTCGCGAAGAGTGGGACTCGACTGTGTGACTGAACAACAACAAAAGGTGCTACTGGACTCTTGCTCTTTTCTGCTGCTACAGACAGACTGACATGGCTACCCATCTTGATCTATCTTCATTATGCTAATTGAATTTATATATCTCAAAATCCTGAGTTGGAAAATTCAGACTTTTAAAATTCTATGACTGTATTTTAGCACATACTTTGGCTTACAATCGCACCTCCTATGCCGTGGTTCCCCAACGTGGTGCTTGTGAGTGCCATGGCACCCACCAATACTTCCCCTGGGGCCTAGCAAACTTTTCAGAAAGTGAGTGGGGGCCACTGTAAGTCATCCCTTGTTATTGGCTGCCCTCATTCAAATTTCCAGGGCTGCAATAAGAGCTGTCGCTACTGGAAGAACAGGAGGACTTGTAAGCACCTGAGCTTTGCTTAGTCAGTGTGTGGTTCCATTCCCCCCCTTCAGGCTCTCATTTCATTTTGTTTGTTTGTTTAGAATATTTCTATGCCACTTCTCTAGACTCCTGCTTGAGGCAGCTTACAGTTTAAAAACACAGTATAATAAACAAGCCATTAGGCATAGACAGCATAAAACAGCGGACAATTAAAAAGCTGATAAGATAAAACCCCTCATTCAAAGCCTGAGTTTAAAAAAAAAGATATGTTTTAGCCTGGTGCCTAAAAGAAAGTAAAGTAAGCACCAGGCGAGCCTAAAGGGGGAAAGTGTTCTAAAGGTGAGATGCCACCACAGAAAAGGCCCAGCTTTAGTCATCACCCTCCTCACTTCTAAAGGCAGGGGCACGGAAAGCAGGGCTTGAGAGGCAGGGCTTTTCATTCCCTCTTCTCTTTCTCCCTTGGGCTTTCCTTCATTTCTTCTTATTCCCCTTCTGCAGTTCTTTTTGCAACATGGTTGGCTCTAGCTCCTGGAGCAACCATTTTAGGTTTGGCTAAGCCTCCTGCACAGTCATATTGGGGTGGCACTCACCACCCTCTCTCAACATTCCAAAGGTGCCCATAGGCTCAAAAAGGTTGGGGACCCCTGTCTATGCCATAGGTCTTACTATGGCTCCACTTCCTAGTTTGTATGCTCTTATTGTTCAAAAGCAAAAATATAACCTGAGAGAATCAAAGCTGTTTTGTTCATTTCTTGCTTCTTATTTGAGAGCTTCGCACAGGGATTTCATTCTTTCTCCCAACATGCTGCAGTATATCTAATATTTATCTCTAATATTTCATTTTGTCACTGAATTTCTGAGTTAGCTTCTAGCCACATCTGTAAAGCATCGGCTCAACCTGCTGAATTATTTTCCTCCGTGGTGTTTTACTCATGTACACCTGTATCTCTGTACACTGATAAAACACAACACACAAAGAATCTTAATGTAATCTCTATATCAAGATTGCTTTTTTGCAATTCCATCTCTCTCTTCCTCCCTCCCTCCCTCTCTCTATTTATTTATTTATTTTTTGTATTTATACCCCGCCCTCCCCGTGGGCTCAGGGCGGCTTACAGGGGCCAGGCGAAGCCTTGCCATAATAAAACACAATATACATATAATTTAAAAACATACAGTACATATTTAAAAATCCTAATTTAAACAAAGTGCTCAGTGTCTTCAGAGGCCAAAGATGACGGAACGTATGCCCAAAGTTCCTGGTAGATGGTTTAAGGTTCCATTCATGTTCAGGTTCAGGTGTTTTTCTCAGGGCCTCTTCCCACCCACAGCAATGGTGATACAGTGGGGGCGGCGGCTCCTACTCAAAAGCCTGGTGGAAGAGCTCCATCTTGCAGGCCCTGCAGAACTGCATAAGATCCCACAGGGCCCGGATCTCCCCCGGGAGCTCATTCCACCAGGTAGGAGCCGCCACCGAAAAAGCCCTGGCCCTAGTGGCGGCCAGTTTGACATCCCTGGGGTCCAGGACAGCTAGTAAATTTTGGGGCCCTGACCATAGTGCTCTTGGGGGAACATGCGGGGAAAGGCGGTCCCTCAGGTAGGTTGGACCCAGGCCATGTAGGAGGTAGGAGGGGAACACAGAATGAACTGTGCTGTGTACAAAATTCAAAAATACAAACACCTTAGAACTCTGGAAAAATTCTATAGAATCATAGAATCAGAGTTGGAAGGGGCCATACAGGCCATCTAGTTGTACCCCCTGCTCAATGCAAGATCAGCCTAGAGCATCCCTGACAAGGGTTTGTCCAGCTACTGCTTAAAGATTTCCAGTGAAGGGGAGTTCACCACCTCCCTAGGCAGCTGATTCTACTGTTGCACAACTCTTACTGTAAAAAAGTTTTTCCTAATATCCAGCCAGTACCTTCCCACCCTAAATTTAAACCCATTATTGCGAGTGCTATCCTCTGCTGCCAATAGGAACAGCTCCCTGCCCTCCTCTAAGTGACAGCCCTTCAAATACTTAAAGAGACAAATAATGTCCCCCCTCAGCCTCCTCTTCTCCAGACTAAACATTCCCAAGTCCCCCCTTTCCTCATAGGGCTTGGTCTCCAGGCCCTCAATCATCCTCATCACTCTCCTCTGCACCCACTCCATTCTGTCCACATCCTTTTTGAAGTGAGGCCTCCAGAACTTCACACAATACTCCAGGTGCAGCCAGACCAATGCAGTGTACAGCGGGACTATGACATCTTGCAATATAGATGTTATGCCTCTGTTGATACACCCCAAGATTGCATTAGCCTTTTTTGTTGCCACATCACACTGGCTTCTCATATTTAACTTTCAGTCGTGAAGAGTCGGACTCGACTGTGCAACTGAACAACAACAACCAACCATACCCCAATATCTTGTTCACACACACTGCTACTCAGAAGTGTATCCTGCATCCAGTATGCATGTTCCTCATTTTCGTTACCCAGATATAGAACTTGGCACTTATCCTTGTTAAATTGCATCTTGTTCACATCCACCCACTTTTCTAGTATGTTCAGATTTCATTGAATTCTATCTCTATCTTCTGTTGTGTTTGCTGCTCCTCCCAATTTGGTGTCATCTGCAGATTTAATGAGTAGCCCCTCCACACCCTCATCCAGATCATTTATAAATATATTGAAAAGTACCAGGCCTAGAACCGAGTCCTGTGGCATGCCACCAGACACCTTCCTCCATTCGGATGAAATGCCATTGACTACTACTCTTTGAGTGTGGTTCTCCAACCAGTTCCCTATCCACCTAATTATCCTAGGGCCCAGTCCACAGTCCTTTAGTTTACCCATCAGAAGATAATGGGGAGCCCTGTCAAAAGCTTTACTGAAATCCAGGTAAACAACATCAACAGTATTCCCTCTATCCAGTAAATCCGTCACTTGATCTGACTGAGGTTTATAAGATTATGCATGGGATAGAGCAGGTAGAGAAAGAGGTACTTTTCTCCCTTTCCCACAATACAAGAACTCGTGGGCACTCAATGAAATTGCTGAGCGGTCGGGTTAGAATGGATAAAAGGAAGTAGTTCTTCACCCAAAGAGTGATTAACACTTGGAATTCACTGCCGCAGGAAGTGGTGGCAGCTACAAGCATGGACGGCTTCAAAAGCCACCATAACCTCTTCCCTTTTCCTGCTTTCTTCTCCGCTTCCCACCCATCAGCTTACCTATCTACTTTTATCTGCTCTTATGTCATCAGCTTT
>NW_015174277.1:203921-298824 GCF_001447785.1 Gekko japonicus
TACTATTTTCTCTTTCCCTCCTTTTGGCAACCTCCATATCCTCCTTTCCTGGCTCCCCTCTGCTCTTCCCATGCGCCCACCAGCCTACCTTCTACCCACTCTCCCGTCTTCAGCTTTCCAACCTTCCCTCCTCCTGGCAACCTGTATCTGGAAAAATATTGCGCAGTTGCACAGTGGGGAACCTGCAAAGACTTGCTGGGGGACCCTTATTTTCCCCTATATCTCATTCTCCATACTACTTTCTATTTTCCTTTTTTTTTGGCAAACCCCCCCCCCCCCCATATCCTCACCTTTTCTTGCTTCCTTCTGCCCTTCCCACCCATCAACCAACTTACCTTTTATCTGTTTCCCATCTTCAGGTATATTTATTATTTCATTTATACTTTGCCTTTCTCCACAATGGGGACCAGTGTTCCCTCTAAGCTGAGTTAGTGTGAGCTAGCTCACAGTTTTTAAGCCTCCGGCTCACACACTTTTGTTTTTGCTCAGGAAGGATGGCTCCAGAGCAAACTAATTGATGCAGTAGCCAGATCCCTCGCTCACAACTTTCATGCCAGTCACTCACAAAGGAGAATTTTTGCTCACAAGACTCCAGAGCTTAGAGGGAACATTGATGGGGACCCAAAGCAGCTTACATCATTCTCTTCCATTTTATCCTCACAACAACCCTGTGAGGTCAGTTAGGATGAGGATGTGTAAGTGGCCTAAGGCCAGCCCAGTGAGCTTCCAAGGCACAGTGGTGATTTGAACCTGGGTCTCCCACATCCTAGGCTGAAACTCTAATCACTGCACCACACTGGCTTTTGTGATGTCGCTGCTGTTGGACAGTAGCAAGCAGATGGGGCTGTGTAGGTCTTGCAACTCACATGGTAGCAAGTTGACTGGTTATTGTTGCCAGGCTTGGCCTCAATGAGTTGTCCCTCAAAGGACAAAACAACCCTGGAAATCACCCTTACCCTGCCTCTTATTGACAGAAACCAAAGCTTGAATACTGTAGTTGTTGCCTAGCATTTGTTTCTTAAAACTATGGGCACTGCTTCTATTATTTTGTGGAGGTTAGCCTGCCCTTTTTTTGGTAAGATTTCAGATTTTTCTGCAAACCTGGGACATTTTTCAGGCTTGTGGAAAGATCTGTCTTCTCTGTTCATGACCTCAGTCTCTGGATTTAAGCATCCACAGATTTGTCGACATTGAGTACACTTTTATTGTTTTTTACATTATATACTACAAACATACAGACAGACAACACCCAACTACCCCCAACAACATATAACAACAGATAGGTATTTGATAGTTCTTATGTCAACAGCTGCAAGGATAGTATATGCCAAATATTGGAAAACAATGTAAATAACAACGAAACAAGAGTACGTGAACAAAGTATTTGAAATGGCGGAAAATGACAAACTGACACTTGAGATGAGAGCCGGCACAGAATGGACTTTTCAAAAAACTTGGAAGAGATTTTATGATTGGTATAATGTAAACACAACTGATAGATAAATGTAGTAATTTGAGAACACAGAAAAGATAAGCTTAGTAAAATAGATAATGAATTTAGACATTTAATAAGCAGAAGAAGTGATAAAAGAGAATTAGATATATTGATTGACTAGTAAGAATTCTCTGGGACCTAAGCATGGTGAAATGATTATACTTATTCAAGAGTCTATGTGGTTGTGAATCCCAGGTGCTTTCAAATCTGCATCAACATTCTTAGATATGCCAAAATATCAAGGGTCCAATCCACTCAATAAAGCCCTCAGTGCGGGGATGTGTAACTTAGAGACTGTGCCTTAAGTAAAGGGTAATTAAATAAAAGTCTGTGTCTAATAAGCACATTATCCTCATATAATAGTTTTTTAAATTACATAGTCTAGGCATACCTTTTTGTACAAAAGCCTTGCTTAGTATGGGCAGTAAGATCAAGCAGTTACTTTAGACATCCAGCTTTTAAACAAAGAGGGGTTTTAGTTGCCTTTGAGCATACTATGTAGTTATCTGCTACACAAGAAGCTATCTTATACAAAGAACTCTGGTCCATCTAGCCCCAGTCTTTTTGAGCCTGTGGGCACCTTTGGCATTCTGACACAGGGCAGTGGGCACAACCACAAAATGGCTGACACAGGAGTTGAAGGCAAGCACACAATGTCAAGAAGTGCAGTGTTACATAACTGTAATAGTAACTTTCCAAACTTTCAGGCAGAAGCTGCATTTACCAGGATATCCTTTTAAATGAACGTATTGTTTTGAAAATATTTTCTTGCATGTAAACGACAGACGTTCAGTCACACAGTAAAGATCCTTGTGCTGGGATGGCAACTGCTGCCCAAGCACTGTTTTAAAGATCCAGACAGCCAATTAAATCTCCAGTGGCCAATCAGAAGCCTTGCAAGCAAAAGCCCTTATCTGACCCCAACCACTTTCTAAAAAAGACTTGGTGGACATCAGGAAAGGTGTTGATGGATGCAATGGCCCCATTGGGCACCCTGCTGGGGATCTCTGATCTAGCCCATGTTGACTTTTAGTGCCTCTGTGGGGCTTCGGGCTAAGGAAGGCCTTTCTCAACCAATGTTCCCTCTAAGCTGTGGAGTCTTATGAGCAAAAATCCTACTTTGTGAGCTGCTGGCATTAAAGTTGTGAGCGGTGATACCAGACCTCCTCTAAGGACGGTTCCGAATGCCCAACTCAGACTTATCTACGACAGTGGGTGTGGCGTGAGTAATCTTTCCCGTGTATACAGAGGTCGGATTTGCCAACGAATGCTCCTATTTCCCAGGAAGTGAGACAACACACTAGGTTTAATGAATAAATGTTGCCTTTTTACTAAGCAGTTCTCAAGCATACGAAAAACAGATGCACACGCTGAATCACACAAGTTCCTTAGTTACAATAGTATATAGAAAGCAATCAGCAAGGAAAATAAGAAATTCAACAGACAAGGGGGATAACACAGCAGGATGTTGCTTATACTTATCTGAGGTCCAAGCTGAGAAGAAATCTCCTCGTAGCAGGAGTGGAGCAGCTTAAGGATCAGCGGGTGAATTCTAAAAACAAACGGACTGGTCCAGCCAAACCACGTGTGGGTTCTCGGGTCACGACTCCCGGGAACGCAGTAAGAATCACCTGCAGCACTTAAGTTGCAAGGTAAGGAGGGATGGGTTAACCAGAGAAACAAAGCTGTGTTTCTCTTTTTAAAAGCTTGTTTTTGGGCTTGGCTTAAGGCCAATAAACCCTTAGGGTCCGTCCTCTTTACTATGGCTATAGGTTAAAGAGTTGTGACGTCCTAATTGAGGGGAAGGGGCAATATGCAGATGCTCTGCCCTAACTTCAAAGATAGAGCCATGTGGTCAGGTGTGAAACGTTGTTTCCATTGGCAACCTTTGACTTGCAGAGATGTGCCTGCTCCATGACGGGCAATAAAGGAAGTTTTCTTTGTGATGCCAAAACCAGATAGCAGGAAGAGTTACGTGGTTTCCCACAGTTCAGCAATGGTGGGAAAGCCTGTTGTTTCTCCAAGATAGCAAAAAATGTAAAGACCAACAATAAAACTTTCTTCAAATACATTAGAAACAGGAAACCAGCCAGGGAGGCAGTGGGGCCCTTGGATGACCAAGGGGTAAAAGGAGTACTGAAGGATGATAGGGAAATGGCTGAGAAGCTAAATGCATTTTTTGCCTCCGTCTTCACTGTGGAAGATGAGAGGTGCTTGCCCACTCCAGAGCCGCTGAGTTCGGGAGGGGTGTTGAAAGACCTGAGTCAGATTGAGGTGACGAGAGAGGAGGTCCTAAAACTGATAAACAACTTAAAAACTGATAAATCACCAGGCCCAGATGGCATACATCCAAGAGTTCTGAAAGAACTCAATTGTGAACTTGTGGATCTCCTGACAAAAATATGTAATCTCTCCTTAAAATCAGCCTCCATTCCTGAGGACTGGAAGGTAGCTAATGTCACTCCCATCTTTAAAAAGGGTTCCAGAGGAGATCCGGGAAATTACAGGCCAGTCAGTCTGACGTCGATACCGGGTAAATTGGTGGAAACCATTATTAAGGAAAGAATTAGTAGGCACATAGATGAACAAAACCTATTGAGGCAGACTCAACATGGGTTCTGTAAGGGAAGATCTTGTCTCACTAACCTGTTAATGTTCTTTGAGGGGGTGAACAAACATGTGGACAAGGGGGATCCAATAGATATTGTTTACCTTGACTTCCAGAAAGCTTTTGATAAAGTTCCTCATCAAAGGCTCCTAAGTAAGCTCAAAAATCATGGGATAAAAGGACAAGTCCTTTTATGGATCAAAAACTGGCTAATTAATAGAAAACAGAGAGTGAGTATAAATGGGCAGTTCTCCCAGTGGAGGGGTGTAAGCAGTGGGGTACCACAGGGATCAGTACTTGGTCCACTGCTTTTTAACTTGTTCATTAATGATTTGGAGTTGGGAGTAAGCAGTGAAGTGGCTAAATTTGCGGATGATACAAAGTTGTTCGGGGTGGTGAAAACCAGTGAGGATTGTGAGGCACTCCAAAGGGATCTGTCAAAGTTGGGCGAGTGGGCGTCAACATGGCAAATGGGGTTCAATGTGGCCAAGTGCAAGGTGATGCACATTGGAGCCAAAAATCCTAACTATAAATACACGTTGATGGGGTCTGAACTGGCAGAGACTGATCAAGAGAGAGATCTTGGAGTTGTAGTAGATAACTCACTGAAAATGTCGAGACAGTGTGTGACTGCAATAAAGAAGGCCAATGCTATGCTGGGGATTATTAGGAAGGGTATTGTAAACAGATCAGCCAATATCATAATGCCGCTATATAAATCAATGGTGCGACCTCATCTGGAATACTGTGTGCAATTCTGGTCACCACACCTTAAAAAGGATATTATAGCTTTGGAAGAAGTGCAGAAAAGGGCAACTCGAATGATAAAAGGGTTGGAACACTTTCCCTATGAGGAAAGGTTAAGGCGCTTAGGGCTCTTGGAGAAACGACGACTGAGGGGTGACATGATTGAGGTTTATAAGATTATGCATGGGAAAGAGCAGGTAGAGAAAGAGGTACTTTTCTCCCTTTCTCACAATACAAGAACTTGTGGGCACTCCATGAAATTGCTGAGCGGTCGGGTTAGAATGGATAAGAGGAAGTACTTCTTCACCCAAAGAGTGATTAACACTTGGAATTCACTGCCACAGGAAGTGGTGGCGGCTACAAGCATGGACGGCTTCAAAAGGGAATTAGATAAGCATATGGAGCAGAGGTCCATCAGTGGCTATTAGCCACAAGGTATAGATAGGGACTCTGGGGCAAGTGATGCTCTGTCATCTTGGTGCTTGGGGGGGTCAACAGTGGGATGGCTTCTAATGTCCTGGCCCCACTGGTGGACCTCCTGATGGCACTGGTATTTCTGGCCACTGTGGGATACAGAGTGTTGGACTGGATGGGCCTTTGGCCTGATCCAACATTGGCATCTCTTATGTTCTTATGTACTGCATAAATTAGTTTGCTCTGAAGCCATCCTTCCAGAGCTGAGACAAAAATGTGTGAGACGGAGGCTAAAAAACTGTGAGCTAGCTCACACTAACTCAGCTTAGAGGGAACACTGTTCTCAACACTCCTTTAACTGGAACAGCCTCTTCAGGCAAGGCATGTGCTCTGCCTCTGAGTCACACTCCCCTTCTAGGTCACCAATTGCTTAAAATCTTCTAATTTTTTTTTAGATTGTTAAATAGTGAATATTTACAGTCTCTTGAAAGGTCATAACTATATAAAATGTTGGCATATCAGGGAAGGCAACTGTGTTCTCATTGTGTACAGTCCTTTCAACTATTGTTCATGTTCGTGATGACTCCAGCCCTCTGCAGATGACCAAAGTGTAGCAATGGATGTATGAAAAGGGAGGAACAAGATGGGTGTCTGCTGATTGTGGTTTGAAGTTCCACTGTTGATTGAATCTTGGGCATAGGGACTTCATGCAGGATGGGTTTCAGACACTGGTGTCTGTGTAGGCTGTGAATACCATGTTGTATGTCCAGTGCTTATCAGTTACTTAGGTGTATGTAGACAGAGACTTGATTTCTGATCAACATGTGGCAATCCAGGGGTTGCAAGTTTGATCCTCTCTCATCATCATCTCTCACTCATACACACACATACACTTAATAGCACTTTGATTGCCTACCCAGTGCTTAATTTTACATTAAATTTTCATTTGCTGCCTGGCATCCTGTCAAGCTGTTTAACTGATAGCAGTTAAACTACTAAACTGCTGTTTGTGGGCTTACATAAGAGTCAGGTCAGGTAAAAGATTCAACAAACAGGACACAGAATAGACTGTATGTTCAGGTGCTCTGGAACAAAGAGAGCTTGATCCTTGAGCGATCATTTGCAATGGTGTATTGAATTGTGTCAGAGACACCCGGCTAATCCTAACCTAGTGCTTCAGTGTTTTCCAATCTGCTTTCAAATTTCATATTGCAAAAGTCTTATTCCTCCCTCTTTCCCCACTGCATATTCCCTACCAATTTGTCCATCTGCCCTTTAGTTCATTTTCCTTAGCAATTGCTCCTTATCTTTACCCTCCTTATGTACAGATGATATTACTTTGGCTTGCTGCTGGAAATTTCAGCACTTGCTGCTGTATCTGCTCTGAATAATGTTGTGCTGGCACTTGAGTATGAGCCTGAGGATTGTGGCAGATCTGACGTTAAACAGCAGAGGAGTATCCTCTGTTTGTTTATTTATTTATTTATTTATTACATTTTTTATCTCACACTTCAGTGAATCTGCCTGATGTGGTTGTTCAGAAAATTTTGCTCTCTCTTTTCTTGGGTTATGCCAGCCTCTTCCCCTGTCAATCAGGATCTGTTCTCACTTCATCCATTTAGGGATATCCCATCAGCACCAGTATTGCTGCTAAATTTTTCTCCTTTTTTATTCATATGCTCTCTATTCTTGCTTTCTCTCCTTTATTGTGGGGGAGGGGCTTGTGTAGGCAGATAACAGAGGGAAGCCTATCTTTAGAATGCTGTGTGCCAGGATACCAATTTCCTACACTTGGCAGAAGTGTGGTAGATAAAAAATAGAATTGTGTCCTTAGGGCATCCTTAGAGAAAGGTATTAAACAAAAGTGGCACGATAAAAATTAAAATAATTTATGCTATCATAAGTTTTTGTGAGCTAGAGCTCACTTTATTGGATGAATTAAGTGTACACCCATAGGTAGATAGTACATTCAGACCTAAAGTTACAAACAACTGAAAGGCAGAGGGGAGTGTTATCAAAAGAGGCCAGTGTAAAACAAGATCCATTCAAAAGTAATCAGTCCACCCAGAGTGGAGTCACTCTCAACTGTTGAAAGGTTAGCAAAGTAGGCTTAATATCAAATCTCAACATGAATCTTGGATATTTCAAAGTTGGCTTTAAAAATCACAGGTAAAATAGCAATCACAAAAACAGCTTTGCCACATGAAAATAAGCAGATCAACATGTAGACTGAATGTATAAAGTGGCTATCAGTCAAAATGAAATTCAGGAAAGTTGGAACAATTTGCCCTCCTCCAAATGCCATCTGAAACAGAACTGTCTTGCACGTTTTGGCTGCACTTAGGAAGACTTCAAGACATGCCTGTTCCAGAGGACTCAGCCTACCACAGAGAAAGCCTGTGTCCTAACTGTTGCTGCATAAACAATCCTAGGAGAGGACATCCCAAGGAGAAGGATGTCTGAGTATTTTCACATGGAGGAGTAAGAAACAGAACAGGAGAAAAAGCCTCTCAGCTCCAGGATACATTGCCATTGCTTCAGACCTTTTACATCTTAAACTCTTTCAGTTGTACCAGTTTTAATTGAGGGTTCTTCTTCAGGAGAAACATCAGAAAACCTTTACAGGGTATTAAAAGAATTTCCATACAAGTAGAAACATTTTTGCACCTCTACACTTAACCTAGTCAAACTGATCTATTTATATCATACTGAAATTCAAATTCTTTTTTTCTCAGTAAAACGAAGCAGTGCATCTAAGGTGCTGATAAAGTAAAACAGGAGACATAGCAATGATGAGGGGGGGAAATTGACAAGTAATCTGTCCTTAAACAAATGGAGTATTTGTTGATGCCAAATCATGTTCCTATTGTTAGGGCCTCTTGATCACCATACCAAATAGTATTGTTCGGTAGGGATGCAAAAAGCACCAGCTTTGCTTCTGTTATGTAAAATAGGCATTATATAATTATGACGCCTCATCTTCTTACAAAGTCTCTAAATCAACAGTAAATGCTGTGCACTCTCTAGCTGTAAATAGGAACATATTGGCTTTGATTTCTCCAGAACGTTACATAATTGCTTTGATCTTTATCGTGAATTACTCTTCAGCTGAATTTCATGGCCTGTGTTGTCAGTTTAAAATTTAGGGGTTGGGTAGAGGTATTATAGACCAAAATGAGAGGAGACAAGGGTTTTGTTTTGTGCTAGAACAGCTGCTGTGAATACCAAGTTTTCCATAGAAGAGATTAGAGCTCTTCAGCTTGGAAAAGTGATGGCTGAGTGGAAGATATGCTAGAGGCATATAAAATCATTAATGGTTTGGAAAATGTGCTTAGGAAACACCTGTTTACCCTTTCGTATAGTACAAAAATACATGAGCACCTGATGATTTCCCATAGCAACAGGTATTGAAAAAGCAAAATGATTCCCCTTCTACTGCTGATATGTTAGATACAAAATGCTCTTTGCAACATGGCATAATGATGGTCAGGCACAGAGCTGCCTCAAACTTTATGCAGCAATTCTCTTTGCTAAGGCCAAGTTTGTATTCCATGCAGGAAACATATAAATAAAGTGTGAAAAACAGATGTTCTCTCCTTAACACACTGCATATGATCCGCCTTTTCACTGCATGACACTGACTTTCCTTTGTGAGTTTATATACTTGCTGCAGGAAATGTGATTGTCACATACATACGGTATGAACATGCTCTTACGCAAACTAAGAAAAAAAATAGCACCATTGATATTCCTGACTCTTAAAGGTGGCCTGACCTTATAGACTACACCAAGAAATGGGCATGAAGGAGTTACTCAGTGAACAGCTAGCAGAGGTGCTCTGGCAGGTAGGAGTGACCATGCATCAGCCTCTGCATCACAGATTCATAAAGAATGGTGGGCGACTGATGCAATCCTTTAACCGAATTCTGCACCAATAAGCTCTGGCTGAAAGGCAACATTTGTAATGGCAAGGCCTGGTATTGCCCATAAGATGCTTCTCTAGCTGCAGGACTATAACTAGGCATTGTCTGCATTGCCACAATTCTACACATCTACAAGAGCAAGGTGTAAGCACACCAAGGCCTGAATTGTCATGCTAGTGTGGCATAGTAGTTCACTTACCACACTAGGACAGGGGAGATCTGTGTCCCTACTCAGTCCTGAAGCTTGTGACGTGATTTGGAGCCATTCGCTCCCTAATCTACCTCACAGAGTTGTTATATGGATAAAATGAAAGCAACAAGAATTTTGTACACTGCCATGAGACGTTGGGAGGAATCCGGGATGAGAATGTGATAGCTAAAAATGTTTTTTTAAAAATGTGATAGATGAATGCTTTTTTATTATTATTGATTTTCCACTACAAACTACAAAACTAAAACTCCAGAAGAGAGTAACAAGGTACTTTCAATTCAATTCAATTTATTTCTACAGTCCTTAGACCAGTCATACAAAAAGAAGTACACCTTTACAATATTCCAAGATTTTAAGATACATCAGTGAAACATTAAAAGCAAATTAAAATTTAATCTAATATCAAACAACTATATCTAACTAGCTACCTTAGAGTTTCCGTGATCTGAGTATCACCATACAGAAACTGGCTACTTGGTGGGTAATTTTGGGGTTTCTATCAGATAGAAGAAACTCAAGTCTAGCTTTTTCGGAAAGACCCGCATTTGTTCAGTCAGCGGAGTGATTTTATTACACGCCACCTTATAATATGGACATCTAGAAAACATGTGCTCTGTAGTCTCAACCTCCCTTAATGGGCAGGTACAAAGCCTTTCTGAGAAAGGAGTATTCTTGTATTTTCCTTCAAGTACAGCAGAAGGGAGGGCAGAGCACCTCGCCAGAGTGAAGGCTCTTCTAAACCCCTTTACTTCAAGAGATGTTAAATAGTTGGCTGGACCCACAGTATTTTTGATAATTGCCCTCATCTTAACGTTTGGTATGCTGGAAAGATCAGTTTGGCGTTCTATATCCTCTATTCTCTGCTTAACTAATATAACAAGGTACTTTGATAAGTTATTCATAGGCTTTGGATATTTATCTACATGTTAGTGGTTACATTCAGTTATTTATATTCTAATAAAAGTATTCAAATAGAAAGAACAAAAAGGCATTTTTGGTATTATATCACATCTGGATGATAATATGAATTCATTAAATGTCAACATAGGCAATCTCAGATCTTCACTTAGGTTTTTTCTTGTCTTTACTTTTCTTCTTCTTTTGCCAGGGGAGATTTATTTTAAAGGTTCTGGGAGCAGCTACTCCTAGATCGGAATCAGAATCAGAGTCAAAAATTTCACCCAAAGACACAGAAGTAACTGTGGAGGATGACCTTTCTGTATCAGATTTCTGTTGTTCGCTGTTTTTTTTTCCATTGCCTTCCCTTTCTCTGCTCCATTTCTTTGTTTGGTTGGGGTTTGTTGTTGCTTAAGAAAAAGTTCTGCTTTTGATAAAGAGTCAGTCTTTTCCTTCTTCTCATTGAAGTTGAATATAAGTCCTTCTGGAAAAATCCATCTGTACTGGACATTTTTTTTTGAAGAAATGCTGTAATATTTCTGTATTGCTTCCTTTTCTTATGTATTTCATATGGAACATCTTTCAATATTTTTATCTCCTCTTCTTGAATTTTAACTGTGGATGCTTTAAGTATTGAGTCTCTTGTTGATATTTTTGGAAATTTCACAAAAATTTCCCCTGGGAGATTATTTTCTGTGAGGTAGATGAGCCTGAGAGAGAGTGTGTGTGTGTGACTGGCTTAACGTCATCCAGTGACCTTCCATGGCAAAATAGGGATTTGAACCTGGGTATCCCAAATCCTAGTCCAGCATCTTTAATTCAGCACTTCTGTAGTGTTGTACACCTTAGAACAGGCTTGCCAACCCCCAGGTCCGGGCAGGAGATACCCCGGTTTCAGGAGTTTTTCCCCGCCGCAGACCAGCTGGGTGGTGGGGAAACCCCGATGTGATAACGTCACCCAGAAGTGATGTCATTGAGTCCCTAGGTGAAGATTCCTTCTGAGTTCCTCTCACACATCCAGTTCCAGTGCAATCATCATTTAAAAGCACAACACATGACTAGCTGTCACGACAGGCTGGGCAGAGAGGGAGAGTTTACAGTTCAGTCCTGAGTCAAAGCCAGAAAGATCAAAAACAAGCAGAGCCAGCATCCCAATACACAAAGCCAAACTGTAGTCAGAGCGTTACCAAGGGTCAGAGTCCAGAGAAGCGAGTGTTGAATGTCAGGGTGCAGAGCCAAGGATCAAGAGCCAGAGAGTCGTCAAAACGCAGACTGGATTCAGGAACTGGGAAATCAGTCAGTACGGGATCTCAGGAACAGCATCAGAGGTGCAGAGCTTCTGGTCCGAAGGACTTGTTTGCCAGCATAATTTGCCAGCAGTCAGTGACCTGTTCAAATAGCGTGCTGGGTTGTTAACTCATTAGCACTGCCTTGCGAAGTCCTTGATTCTGCTAGAACTCCAGGCTCATTGTTCTCCAACCACGCAAGCATGCCTCCTTGCGTCTGGTTGCCAAGTCCCGGCATCTCTGATTCCTCAGCCGGTCGACAGGTGACGGAGAATCGGGTGGTGTGCTGCTGGGGCCAGGCACTGCCTGATCGGCTTCAGGTGCAAGCTGTCCTGGGGTTTGGTATTCATCCTCTCCGGCACTTAGGTTTGGCAAGGACTCTCGTGCCTCTGATGATGTTAAAGGCATGGAGTCCTCCGTTTCAGAGCTCCCAGGTGCCGGATCGGGGGCAGGCATGACACTAGCCCAGTTTGATGGGCCCCGTAGCAACCAAGACCCCATGATCCTGCTTCCCAGAGAAACAATGAATATAAATATCTCAAATAAGCTAATCATACAGTGTTATAACTCCATTTACATTTACTTCATGTATGGATGCCGGTTTGTGACATGATGGGTGCGGTTAGATGGCGTGCTGGGAGCAGTTTAAATTGCTCCAGTCCTGAGGCATTGTTTTTTTTACCTGGAGAATCACAATCACACTCACCTCCTTGTTCCGGATCGCTGTGCAGCCACATCGCTCCCCACCGTCCAGACGCAAGCCCGTGCGTCGGTGTTTCCCCCCCCTCTCAGTTTGGGCATGTGCACAGGTGGCCATCTGTAGAATTCAAATTTTCACGCATGCGCAGAACACCCATTTCCACTTCAACCCAACTGCTGTAACACTTCCCTTTAAACGAACACTTCCCTTTAAACTTTTACCCTAAAACTGGCCTCCGTGAGATCCTGAACTCATCTAACCAACAAAACTAGGCACCGTTTAAACATTGTTTTTAATAACGCGGGAGTGGAGCTCTGCCTGTGCGCATACCGATGATGCTAAAATAAAATGGCGGGCTAAGAGTGGAAGCCTCGGGTGAAGAGCGGAAGTGGCTCAGCACCACAGGAGCGATCAGATGTCAGAAAAGTGCGGCTAGAACCGGAGAACTAGGAAGACACCACTTGGGGACCTGATAACAAAATACTCCGTTTTAAAGGGGGTTTGAGCCGGAAAACGGCAGCTGGGGATGGTGCGCAGATGTTTGGTGTGTGAACGTGGATATAAAATCCGTTACTGAAGCGTGCCGAAAGCGGACTAAATGGCCTGTCTGAACGCACCCAATGTTATATAACCTATGTATGAAAATAAAAGCCCAGGAACTATTCTATTTGTTTACTTTATTTTTCCCCTTTTCACCTTATCATACACTTGGCAGCTTACTAATGAGTAATAGGCACAAACCATTTATAACATTAATCAAACACCAACAAATTAAAGAGCCACCTAAAACATTTCACAGTCCAGAGATACAAATCAAATTACAATAATCCTAACAAGGCTGTCTGAAAAACAGCTATTTTTTCTGCCTTTGGGCAAGGTGGTTCTGTGCATGCCCTTTGGATTGCCTACAGCATCCTATATTCCAGAGGACAGCTGCTATGGCAGACGAAAGGCACACCGTCTCTCACTGATGGGTGGTGGCTGGAGGGCTTCACCCTTAGGCTGGTTGTGATGAGGACCTAAGTTTATTACATGGGCTCAGAGAGCAGAGATTATTCTTCAGGCATGTGGAACCTAGGTCACACGAGGCCTTAAAAGTAATACGCTTCCAGCTTCATCATTTCCATTGTACCAGGTAAAAACATTACCTTTTATTGTGTGATCTGACATTAGATGCATTTCTAGAGAAGCAACTTCATTCAAAAGACACTAAATGACTCCTTCTTTGCAACGTTTAACTGGGTCCCTGAGAATCATGTATGAAGCCATTAACACTAAAAAAGAAATCTACTGTCAAGATATTGTAATAAAGGACCAAATTGAAAGTGGAATCTGAGAGTCTTATTGCTACACTGTGCCAATTATATTACCACATTGTTTCTTGGCTGCAAGACTGATAAGAATCTACAAGCACCTAGAGCCCAAGGGACTTGAACATGTCTGGCGAAAATTGGAAATCAATAGGAGTCTATAATCGCAAGCAAACAGCATCATTTTCGTGGAGGTGAAAGATGACAGGCATCATTGCATTGCCGGAGACATTGCTACACAAAAGTGTATTTGTGAAATCCTTCTCTGCTTTAGGACAATGTAAAAAATGCACCTGGCTTTCTTATTAAAGCAGGTTTCTAGAACATTTGAACAAATGCTTATGGTTATCCTTTTAGACAATGATTTGAAACAAATGCATTAGCCTTTTGAGAATACCTTTGAAAAGGATGTTTTTTGAAATTTGTATCCTATATTTAGTCGTGGACATGCTGACACGACAAATGCAGATTAGCTTACATTCACGAATTTATCCAACATCTCTGCAGAAGTAAATGTATCCCAAAGACCAGGGACTTGTAAGCATGAGAATCAAGAGGCTGCATTTTTAAACATAGGCAGGGTTTAATAGTGAAATTCCTTTCCTGCAGACAGGTGCAGAAAGAGCTAACTAAATTGCTTCAAGAATTTCCTTTAGTCTTTCTAGTTCACTTATAAGTCCTGAAGCATGAAATATGGGCCTGGATCAAAGAATGGAGTTGTCACAAACACCATAGGAAACTTTGTCTGCAATATGGAGGCATGATTTAGTCATGGGTAGTCATCTGGCAATAGCTGTTGTTCAAGCAAAGATGGCTAGACTTGTATGGCTGTGAAATTTAACTTTGACAATGCTGCACTGTCCAACCCTGGTTCTGATCAGTCCTGCATTTCCTCTGTAGATCAGAAATTCCTCAGTACAAAAATCAACTTCTCAGGAAGAAGCTGCTATTGATAATTTCTTGAGCTGCAGGTAAGTATTGAATGTGTCCCAGGGCATACTTTCTTCTCATGGAATAATGCTGATGTTCTTATAGGCCAAGACACTGTAGGCTCAGTAACACAATTCAGAATCTTTTGGAATGCACAGGGGTTCTCAAGCAGGAATTGCACAGCCAACTATTCAATGTAGAAGGAGTCTATTTATGTATCACCATCAGTGTACACTGAGCTTTACAGAGTACAAGAAGACAGGTCCCTGCTGCACAGAGCTTACAATCTAATATTTGTCATATGAGATAAAATGGGAGTGTTCAGTTCAGTCATCTGTACTTTGGCTTAGGGGGTGGAGTCTAAATGACTTCCTGAAAGCTGAAGGTTTGAAAATCTCTGCAGTAATATGTCCAACTAAAACCAGCAACACTTGTTTCAACAGTAATTTCTTGCTTGCTTTCCCTAGACATACCTTACACTTGAGCCCTTTTCAATGTTAGGTGGACATTGAACTTCTCTAATTATCAGCCAACCTGAAACAGCAGTTATGCAAGATGTTAAACGAATTGTTAAGTAGAGCTGCCAGCCTCCTGGCGAGGCCTGGAGATCTCCTAGAATTACCACTGATCTCCAGACAAAAGAGATCACTTCCCCTGGAGAAAACAGCTACTTTGAGAGGTGAACTGTATGGCATTATACCCCCCTGACATTCCTGCCTCACCAAACCCCACCTTCCTCAGACTCCACCCTCCAAGTCTCCAGATATTTCCCAACCTGGAGTTGGCAACCATATGTAATTGTAATTACAGCCATATGTGTAATGAAGTCGGTTAACAAACAGAGTAATGGAGGCTGTAAAAAGTAAAAAGAATTCCTTTAAGCAGTGGAAAGCTAGTCACAGTGAGGCTGATAAAACGGAACACAGGATATGGCAAATAAAATGCAAGTCTGAGGTCAGGCAGGCAAAAAGGGAATATGAGGAGCATATAGCAAAAAACGTAAAAACCAACAATAAAACTTTCTTCAAATACATTAGAAACAGGAAACCAGCCAGGGAGGCAGTGGGGCCCTTGGACGACCAAGGGGTAAAAGGAGTATTGAAGGATGATAGGGAAATGGCTGAGAAGCTAAACGCATTTTTTGCCTCCGTCTTCACTGTGGAAGATGAGAAGTGCTTGCCCACTCCAGAACCACTGATTTCAGGAGGGGTGTTGAAAGACCTGAGTCAGATTGAGGTGACGAGAGAGGAGGTCCTAAAACTGATAGACAACTTAAAAACTGAAAAATCACCAGGCCCAGATGGCATACATCCGAGAGTTCTGAAAGAACTCAAATGTGAACTTGTAGATCTCCTGACAAAGATATGTAATCTTTCCTTAAAATCTGCCTCCATTCCTGAGGATTGGAAGGTAGCAAATGTCACTCCCATCTTTAAAAAGGGTTCCAGAGGAGATCCGGGAAATTACAGGCCAGTCAGTCTGACGTCGATACCGGGTAAATTGGTGGAAACCATTATTAAGGAAAGAATTAGTAGGCACATAGATGAACAAAACCTATTGAGGCAGACTCAGCACGGTTTCTGTAAGGGAAGATCTTGTCTCACTAACCTGTTAGTGTTCTTTGAGGGGGTGAACAAACATGTGGACAAGGGGGATCCAATAGATATTATTTACCTTGACTTCCAGAAAGCTTTTGATAAAGTTCCTCATCAAAGGCTCCTAAGTAAGCTCAAAAATCATGGGATAGAAGGACAAGTCCTTTTATGGATCAAAAACTGGCTAGTTCATAGAAAACAGAGAGTGAGTGTAGGTGGGCAATTTTCTCAGTGGAGGGTGGTAAGCAGTGGGGTACCGCAGGGATCAGTACTTGGTCCACTGCTTTTTAACTTGTTCATTAATGATTTGGAGATGGGAGTAAGCAGTGAAGTGGCTAAATTTGCGGATGATACAAAGTTGTTCAGGGTGGTGAAAACCAGTGAGGATTGTGAGGCACTCCAAGGGGATCTGTCAAGGATGGGCGAGTGGGCGTCAACATGGCAAATGGGGTTCAATGTGGCCAAGTGCAAGGTGATGCACATTGGAGCCAAAAATCCTAAATATAAATACACATTGATGGGGTCTGAACTGGCAGAGACTGAGCAAGAGAGAGATCTTGGAGTTGTAGTGGATAACTCACTGAAAATGTCGAGACAGTGTGTGACTGCAATAAAGAAGGCCAATGCTATGCTGGGGATTATTAGGAAGGGTATTGAAAACAGATCAGCCAATATAATAATGCCCCTATATAAATCAATGGTGAGACCTCATTTGGAATACTGTGTGCAGTTCTGGGCACCACACCTTAAAAAGGATATTATAGCTTTGGAAAAAGTGCAGAAAAGGGCAACTCGAATGATAAAAGGGTTGGAACACTTTCCCTATGAGGAAAGGTTAAAGCGCTTAGGGCTCTTTAGCTTGGAGAAAAGACGACTGAGGGGTGACATGATCGAGGTTTATAAGATTATGCATGGGAAAGAGCAGGTAAAGAAAACTGACCTATTTTTTTGTGTGGATCTTAGCTGACCACAACTCCATTTCACAAGCTGGGGCAAGTAATGTAAGCCTCAAGGATTTTGATACCAGATGACTGTTGAAGTATCATATCAAGTGTCACCCAGGGGGGAACAATGGAAAACCCATTTCAGTGCAGGGAAGTGTCTTCCCTTATGAATGGACTGACCTATTTTTTTGTGTGGATCTTAGCTGACCACAACTCCATTTCACAAGCTGGGGCAAGTAATGTAAGCCTCAAGGATTTTGATACCAGATGACTGTTGAAGTATCATATCAAGTGTCACCCAGGGGGGAACAATGGAAAACCCATTTCAGTGCAGGGAAGTGTCTTCCCTTCTGACACCACTGTATCCTGACACTGTAGAATCCCGTAAAAGTGCATACACACCCCTGAGGAACAGTTCAGTGGTTTGGAACTGTTTGGAAAGAATGTTTGCATAAGCCCCTCCCCCCCTTCAGATTGGTCAAAGTTGAACCTCCTCCTTCCTCTGGAACCCCAGAAAAAAGGACTAGCAAGAAGGGAGCCTTTGCCAGCTTTGGAACACTTAGCTACCTTGCAAGGGAGGTCTAGCAGCAAGACAATTCTTGTGCAAGTTGAAAGCATAAGATCCAAGGCCATAAATCTATTTTGTTTCTGAGTTTTCCTTCCCCAGTTACCCTCATCTGTCAATATGTGAACGCTTAGATTAAAATTTTCTGTAAACTGGCAGAATAAGTGACAAGCTGAAAGGTACCTTAGCTATTTATTAGGAATACCAATAAGAGAAACAGTTTTATGGAATAAACTTTTAAAAACTGGAACTTTATCCCCAAGGGATCTTTTCTGACTAGCCCGCACCCCAGCCAGAGACTGCGCTCACCCTACTGAATGTCCAGGAAAGGCAAAGAAGCACCTTTGTCTGTCTCACACAGATGGAGATGAACTCTGAAGCCTCTGCTGTTCAAAACATGTTGATTCTTCAGAAGGTGGCAGTTCTATCAAAGAGTGGAGAGTTCAAAGGTACTGGGGGTTAGGGATGAAGCTTCTTTGATTCATGTACCCTACAGTGTATCCTGCACTCTTTTACCATATGAACAATGCGAAGCATGAAAGCTAGGTAAATGGAATGCTGAAATGTCGGGGGGGGGGAACGTGTGTGAATTTAATAGAAAGGAAAGCTGATAAATATTGAATAGGATATGGAAGAGATGAGGATATGCAAATTGTGATGAAACACAATAGGGTGTATTTTGAGAACTGAGAAGTTAGTCCAAGATATAAGTGAAAGGAAACTGAAAAGTGGAAGACTGAGAGGCCTAGACACAACTACCTAAGGTGGATTAAAGAATAACGCTACTTGCCCTTACAGTGTTTAAAGCACTTTACATAAATGATTCATGTAACAGCCCTGTCTTTCCAGCTATATTATTGGCATGTATCTAGCCCATAGTTCTCCAGTAGAATGCTGTGTCAGTGTGCGGAATAGGGGGTGGTGATTTCCACCAAATCCACTCCCATGGCAGACCCACACTGTGCTCTCTGGGCTATTTCTGAGCGTCCACAAATCCCTAGGAATAAAATATCAGGGAGACTCACCTGGCTGCATTAGGAAACAGAAGCATGAAAATCCCATGGATAGTTGGATACACATCATTATCCCCATATTGTAGGTTGGAGGGGGGTGGAGAATGAGAAAAAGTGACTTGAGAGACTCCACCAACTGAGTTTCTGCCTTGGCTGAAATAAAATTTCAGTGAGCTGTCTCCCTGAAAAGTACGCAACAACTTTGGCCGGCTCGCAGGCTGGCTTATATCCCCCGAGAAACCACCACCCAAAACACACCCCTACTTCCCTATAGGTTATTTACAGTGGCCAAGAGCCCCATAGGCTCTCGGCCGGGAACCTAGCCCCCTGATTGGAGTGGGCTAGGATCCGCAGAGTCCATTGTCTCTTGGAGCGAAGCTCAATGTTTGTCTCTGGACTTGCCTGGACTTGTCTGGACTGGATACATTACACCCCAACATCATGATATTCGAACCAGCAACTTCTTACTCACCATGGTAGCATGAAAAGGCTTGCAGAAGACATAGAAGAGTTGGCAAACTAATCTGCAGGTTGAAACACAAATGGAATGGGGACAGATGACCAGGATGCTAGAAGCTACCTATATGATTTATTTAACACGTTTATACCCTGCCTTATCTTTGCAAACTAAAGGCAGCTAATAAAACAGCAAAACGCTGCAGGATGCAGGTTTCAGAGGTTAAAACCAATACATAGTTAAAACACTGAGTTAAAAGCCAGCAGACAGAGGTCAGACAGCTAAAACAATTTACCCTTTACCCTCTGGAACAGAACAGAGCAGCATATCCTCCTGAATGTGGCAAGAGAAGGTACTTTCTGCACCCACACAGTATGCCCTTGACGGGACTGTTGCCAAACAGACCATCTTTAGGTGAAGATGTCTGAGGAACACAACTGTTGCACAGGAACATACAGGGAGATGCATTTTGAGAGGTATGACGGTCTCAGACTATGAAGGCCTTTAAAGGTGATAAGCAGCATGAATTGGGCCTGGAAGCAAATAGGCAACCAGTGGAGCACTGACATTATTATTTTTTTTCAAGCAGCTGACCCCAGCCAAGAGTTTTGTCATCTCTTTCTGCAGCAGTTGAAGCATCTTAGATGTCTTCAAAGGCAACCCCACAGAAAGCATGTTACAGTAGTAGCATAGATCGGTGTGACTAGGTCAGCAGAGTCAGGGGCTATCTTACAAGCCAGATATAGTTCAAGTAAGGCAGTCCTAAGAACAGCACTGACCTGGTTATCCATCACCAAGGAAGGTTGGATCCAGGAGCACCCCCAGGCCCCGAACCTGATCTACTAAAAAAAGCTTAATCCCATCTAAGATTGGTAGATTGACCCAGCTAAACACAAGCATCATCTGGGCCTCAGCATGGATGTTCAAGTACCCCAATACTATGAGATTTGGGCTCCACAATACCCCCTCTGAGACTAACTTTGCCAACTCAGAGTTATAAGTGGCAAGCTAGATGAATGGTATTTCAACAGTAGCCCTAACCTGTCCCTGGAATCCATCACAGGGTACATACAACCCAAAGTAGTCATTCTTTGTACCAGGAACCCATAGAAGGAGAAACATGGAGGAAAATAGCCACTAGCACCCTGTCCTCCAGTTCATGGTTAATGAAGGTAAGAATACCTACCTGGGGCTCAGACAAAGCAATATTAGAGATATCCATATCCTAGGGCAGGGGTGTCAAACATGCAGCCCGGGGGCTGGATCAGGCCCACAGAGGGCTTCTATCAGGCCTGCAGTGGAACTGCCTGTCTTCTGCTGCTTCTTCCAGTTCTGCTGCTGCTGCATCATTGTAGATTTGCAGCTTACAGATACACACCTGAACAGCATACTCAAGATTGCGTGGATATTTTGACAGCATGGATATTTTGATGCAGTAATTCAGAGCAAGAGGTGGCATTGATCAGACACTGCTAAATAAACAAAATATTGCAAGTGTGCTAATGTTTTAAGCATGGTTTTATTTAAAGTTTTAAAAAAACCTTTGTGTTTGTGTCCTTTATAAAGTTTATATCTCCACTACCTGGCATTACATTTTATGACACACATGGCCCGGCCCAACAAGGTCTCATTTATGTCAGATCTGGCCCTCATAACAAATGAGTTTGACACCCCTGTCCTAGGGCCTATTATGCATGGGCATTTTGCCTTGCTTTCACCATGTCTGTCAGGTTTTCTTTTATGTTCTGCATTCGTTTTCCTCCCTTTAGCGCCCAGTTCGCTTTCTGTTTGCTATTTCCCCGGGTTTCTGAGAGTGCTTTTATGCTGATTTTCCCCTTGTTTTGCTTCCAAGCCAAAGGTAATTCAAGGCTGCTGTGTGAACTGGCAAAATCCACTTTGAAAGTGCACTGAAAGTGGATTGAAAGTGGATTACTTAGCGTGTGTGGCAGCAGCCCAAAAGCATACAGATTCCCTTGGATTTCCCCTGCCTGTTTCCCACCCCTCCAAGTCCATCACCCACACTGAGGCATTCCTCCCACTCTGCATGCCCTGGTCTGCCTCCTTCCCCTCTTGCTGGTTCTGAAAGGACCCGGGCGGGGGAACATGCCGGCACTTTGGTCTCAACCTCATCTGGACTTCAAGGCTATGATCCTATGGCTTTTACACAAGAGTAAGCCCCCTTGAACTCAGTGGTGTTTACTTCCAAGTAAACATCTACAATCTTGTGCTAAGGTTGCTTGCAATCAGATGCTAATTACTTGATAGGAATCCTCATTGAACTTGGCTGGATTTCCTTTCAAGAGTCTTGTCTGTTGCACCCAAAATAAACAGAAGTTTTGTAGTGCTTTAAAGAGGAACAATATTTGATTTCAGGATACTTTTTCCTTGGGCTCCGGTCTATCAGAGTTTAAGATGGAGAAAAACGTTGTTAATCTCTATGGTTCCATTTAGCCTTGTGCTACATGGCTGCAAGTTTTATCAGCTAGGCTGCCAGTTGTAGTGCCACTTCCAGGCTGCAATCCTGTGCACACTTACTTGGGAGTAAGTCCCCTTGATGCCAGTGGGACGTACTTCTGAGTAAACATGCATTAGGGAAAATATTTTTTTTCCTTCTTCCAGTCATTGTTATTTCCCAATGTGGAATGAAATTGACATAAGATGTAAAGGGAGACAGACACCACCCTGGGAAGCCTAAAACTCCTCCCCCCCCACGCATTTTATTGGCACAGAACTAAAAAAGCTCTCCAGAGCTTCTGCCAGAGAACTTCTCCCCCGTACAAATTGCAGCCCCGTGCAAAGCAAGCTGGAGTTGCAGCTGACTTTGCATAGGTGCGCACACACACATTGCCAACCAAACAATCACAGCTTACAATGTCAGTGTCAGTGGGTTCTACCATGCATTCTGTACACTCAACATGTTCTCCCACATTCTGAGATCATGTGACACTTTCCCATTTTTCACAATGAACAACAACACAGCCTAGTGCTCGGCAGTATGAAAAATGGGGCTTCACAGCTACTTGTCAGTTTGGAAAAAAAAAGTCTGGTCAGTTTCAACATTGGTTTTTCCCCTTTGCCTGCCTTCCTTTCTGTTCTCTTTCATTCAACAAACTAACACTAAAATGCATACACAAAACCTGAACCACAAGGATTTAAATGGAAGATGCTTGCTGAATGCTACTGCACAGCTGCAATAGGGCAATTGCTTGTTTTTTAAAAAAAACTTTGGATGCCACCCCCCACACATCACAAGTGATGCTCCACCCCAGGGCTCCTAAGTACTTACCTTAATTCGGCGGGCGATGTATAGTTCTTTGCGAGACCATTCCTGCAGGGGAAACACAGGCGCTGCACTATTCCGTCGCCCAGACATGGCATAGGCACATAGCCGGGTGATGCTCTAGCAATGGGGCTGGAAACTCGATGGTACGGAATAGTGCAGCGCCTGTGTTACAAGCAAGAACCTTCTGGCAGGGAAGCATGTGTCCCCCACCGGTTTGCAGGTAGGTACTTGGGAAACCTATTCGACCCCAATTTACAAAAGTTGTTTGTTTGGTTTTTTGGTTGTAGCTGAAGAATAAATACACTGAAGAAAAAAGAATGGTGCGTATGGCAGGCACAAAATCCGAGGTCAAGCAATAAGCTGTTGATGCGTAATAGGCCTAGGTTTTGATCACACGTGCCAGCTCAACGACTTCATCTGTGATCAGATTATATATAAATGATATAACCTAACCTGAAGGTGGCTTCCAAAAAGATTTGAAAACACTGGCCAAGTTTTAGACTTAAAATTCCAAGAAGAGCTGAATTCTACAGCTGGTATCAATTAAGCAAGTCAGCACAATTTTGCATAACTTATTCTGCTTTTGTCGGAAGCCTTGTTCAGCCATCTACTGTCTTCTAGGACTTCATCAAGGATTTCACCTTTTTAAAAGACTATATGAACAACTGAAACAACAACAACAAAAAGGTATTCCAGGCCTATATAGTTGGTTCTATCTTACTGTCCAGATAACCAGCCAGATACATTGATTTGTCTTTGCTTAACATTTCTCCTCTTTTTGCAATGCCAAGAAAGCAGTAAAATAGGAGATGTATTGATCCCTCAAGTGGGGGCTGTGAGTTGCATTTTACTTGGGAAGGCCTAATCTAATCTATAAGTTAGATCCAGCTACTCAGTCTTATCCAGTTCTCCTCCTTACTATAGTTCCACATTACTTTTGTCCAGGACACCCAGCACAGCATGTTTGGAGGTCAAAAGGGGTCCTTCTGCTCCCCTTTTCACCAGCAGAAAAGTTGGTTGGATCCAAGCTATTATGCAATTGCAAGTCATGTCCAAAGGCGATCTGCTAAAACTAAGTGGTCTGGGTTGAAGGTGTTCCACTGGGATGAGCAGGCTTCCACAATGTGTAAGTTTTTAAGCCGCTCTGAGACTCCAAGTGAAGGGCAGGGTATAAATCCAATCTCCTCCTCCACCACCACCTCTTCCTCTTCTTCTTCTTCTATACTGCAAAAACAAAAGATATTTTAAAGAGTTCACCCTATGTATTTTATAAATATTGCATTATTGAAAAGCACATTGTTGAAGGTTGCATGTCAATAATAAATTTGTAGACTGTAAAGAAAGCCAGATTGTGGAACTGTACTCATCTTGTATAACATGATGTTCAGGAAAACTGAACCCTCCTTCACATTTTATACTCCGCCAAAGTACGCCCTGATACTACAGACAGCATAATCTAGAAAGCGACAGCATCTTTGTGTGTGCTGTTCAGTTGTGCCTCTCAACTGTGCTTTAGGGGATTGTTTCAATGGTATGCTAGATGACTTTGGTAGGATTAACAAAACCATCATTTCTATCTTTGTTTATTAAAATGCAAGCGGGTACAAAAGAGCACTGGTATACCCTTTTTTCATCCCTCTTTCTCTCTGAGTCAGGGATAATTATTTATTAATGCAAACTTTGCCTTGAGGATTGCCTATGTCAAGAAGAGAGCCAGGAAAATAATAACCTAATAAGAAGCTCCTTGAATGCTTCATTGTATCACAAATGGAGAAAATCTGTGTCTCCATTTTGACCACATTTTATCAACTAGGACATTTTTGTTTGTTTGTTTTGCTGTATGAAGAAGACATAAAAGCAGGCTTTAGCCCCTCCATTAAAACATACTCTCTTTCTTTTCATTGATTAGAGACTTGCTAATGTCAGCATGCTCTTTTTATAGCCCTGTAGCAATTCTGCAGTATTTACACAATGAGGAGGATTATGGTGCAGGAAACTGCTGGTGGCTGTCTAAAAAACTCAGATGTCACATGAGCAAAATGTCTTATGCAAAGGTTTTCTCAGTATACCTTGGCAAAATGGACGGGATTCTTATGAATGGCTTGATTAGGCAAAATATTAGAGGGAGGGAGCAGAAATCCAGCTTTGTCCTGCCCCACAGAAACCCCACATGTAAGAGATGGTGCCACTCCCTTGAGCAAATACTCTGCAACCACAAAGACACGTCAAGCACAGAATCCTGTCTTTGAGCATTATTGTCTTACTATGAATTATCTGAATAATGAAATGTCCACTTAACAGATGTTTGCTCTGTAAACCCAAAGATCATTTTAGTTTTAATAGATTTTAAATCATTCAGTTTCTTTCTTATTTACAGCTGGGTTTTTTACATCAGAGCCTCAAGGAGTTGGACACTGGCCACATGATGGCCCACTGCGATCAATTTACCATCTGCTTTGCAGACCAAATTGCCCAGATCTGCTCTGGGTTAGATGCCGGTGTAGATGCATGTTCAGATAATATACCTTTGGCATCAGCTTGTCTGATATATATGGATATTTTTCAGATTGTGGATCCTAAGGATCCTGAAGATCCTCAGACAGGTGAGACCTACCATCTGTGTTCTCGACCGTTGCCCTTCGTTTGCTGGTGTAGTGGTTAGGAGTGTGGACTCTAATCAAGCAGAACTGGGTTTGATCCCCACTCCTCCACATGCAGCTGCTGGTGTGACCTTGGATCAGTCATAAGTTCTTTCAGAGCTGTTCTCTCAAGAGCAGTCCTTGAAAGAGCTCTCTCAGCCGCACCCTACCTCACAGGGTGTCTGCTGTGGGAGGGGAAGGGAAAGAAGTTCGTAAGCCGCTCTGAGACTCCTTCGAGTAGTGAAGGGTGGGGTATAAATCCAATCTCTTCTCTTCTTCTTCCTGGCTGATAAAAGCTGCCAGAAGGGGACTGGCTAAGTGGGTAAGGGGAGTGGTAAACACTTCCTTCAGAACAGGAGTTGTACTGCTTGTGTTCAACGAGGCAGTGATTAGACCTGTTTTTTGGGAAAACCCCTCCCTGAGCCCTACTATGTTGGAAAATCTCCATCTAGTCTCCAATCTGTCATTCCTTGACACGGTGCGAGGGCAGGTTGTTGTTTCTCAGCTCCAGGGGCTCTCTTTCTCGACCCATTTCTGTCTGGCTTCTGGCCAAGATTTGGAACAGAGACTGCTTTTGTCACCTTGGTTGATGACCTCTATCAAGAACTAGATGGGGCAATATGACTCTGCTAGTTCTGCTGGTTTTCCCAGCAGCCTTCGATACTATCAACCATAGTATTCTATTGAGCCGCCTCTCAGCACTGGGACTAAGGGGCACCGTGTTACGATGGTTCGAGTCCTTTCTGGGGGGGTCAGTCTCAGAAGGTAATGTTGAGGAATTCCGGCTCTGCCCTATGGCTGTTGGCCTGTGGGGTGCCACAAGATTCCATCTTGTCCTCTATGTTATTTAATATCTGTATAAAGCCACTGAGGGAGGTCACCAATGTTGGGAGGTATGGGCTGCAAAGTCATCAGTATGTGGATGATACCCAGCTCTACCTTTCAACCTAATTCTGAGGATGTTCTGAATTGGTGCTTGGAGTCAGTAATGAGCTGGATGAGGGTGAACTAGTTAAAACTTAATCCTGACAAGATAGAGGTTCTTTGGGCAGACCAGGGACTCGAGATCGCTCCTGTCTTGGATGGGGTTCCCCTTGAAAAAACCAGGTTCACGGCTTGGGAGTGCTGCTTGACCCATCTTAGAAAACCAGGTGGCTGCTGTGGCTCGGAGTGCTTTTGCTCACCTTCAACTGGTGCACCAGCTGCTTCCATTCCTGGTTCAGACAGATCTAGCCTCAGCGATCTATATCATAGTTACATCTGGAATGGATTATTGCAGTGCCCTCCACACAGAGCTACCCTTGCAGAATGTTCAGAAGCTGCAGCTAGTGCAGAATTCTGTGGCTAGACTGCTAGTCAGAGGCAGCTACCAAGAGCATATGACCCTGATCTTACAGCTGGCTACCAATCAGCTCCAGAGTGCAAATGTTGGGTTTGTTCTTCAGAGCCCTACATGGCTTGGGAATGGGGTGCCAGAAGGACCGTCTTCTCCCATATCTTCCTGCCCTGGAATTAAGATCACAGGGAGAGGCTCTCCTGACTGTACCACTAATAAAAGAGGCTCATCTAGTGGTCCCAAGAAAGAGTCTTTTTGGTGGCAGCCCCATGATTATGAAACAACCTCCCCAGAGAGATGCACCTGGGTCCCCCACTGTCAATCTTCAGGAGACAGTTTTATTAGGACAGTATTTGATTGGTTTAATTATATTTAGTGGCAGTCCTTACTGGAGTTTTTAAATTGTGACCTTTTATGTGTCTTTATCATTGTGGTTTTATTCATATTGTTTTTATTTTTTTATAATTGCCTTATTTATATTGTAACTGCCTTGAGTTCCACAAGGGAGAAATGTAGCTAATAAATGTTTTAAATAAATAAATACAACATTGTCACATATGTCTGTTTTTTGTATTAGCATCATTTTGTTTTCATTAGTTTTAATGGGAAAGACATTATGGCTTTAACTGTTTCACAGTTTGTTTTGCATGAAATACATCATGTCTGCCTTGCCCTTCTCAAAGTTCAGGCAGACAGGAGAACCAACCCTGCCTTCTAATTATGATTCTGACCTGCAGAGTGGGAAGACACCAGTGTCTGGTAACTGAAGAAAGCAGCGGGTATAAGTGATCCTCAAATATAATATGGGAATCCTTGTGTAGAGTTCTACCCATTGACGTGGTAGGGTCTGTTTTTAAAGGCAAATTGTACAGGCAAGGGGAATCAAACCCTGCCCCTTCCCATGCTCTATCTCACTGAGCTCCAATGCTTGAAGCACATTTCTCTCTGATACAGGATCGCCAGCTCTGGGCTGGGAAATTTCTGGTGATTTTGGGGGGGGTGGAGCCTGGGGAGGGGAGGGACCTCAGCAGGGTATAATGCCATGGAGTCCACCCTCCAATGCAACTATTTTTTCCAGTGGAGCTGTTCTCTGTCATCTGGAAACCAGTTGCAATCCCGGGAGATCTATGAGTCCCACCTGACATCCCTACACTGATACTGGTGAGTTAGGCTAGGAGAAAATTCTGATAGAATCAGAATACTGTGAGATAAGGAATAGGAATGGGCAGAGTCCAGTTATGAGGGTCTTTCTTTACTGGCCCCAACCCTTTTTCCTCTGCTGTCACGTCCCACCTCTTTGGGGCCTTCCGAGCCTCAGAACAAGGGTGAAGGGGCTGCCTTGAGCCTGCTGTGTCACTGGGTAATGACTTCATTTCCTGGAGACCACTGCCCTGCAGTTTCTGAGAGGGACACTGAGGCATGCTAGTTGTTGGGGAGCCAGGGGCACTCTGCAGTGTCCACACTGTGTCCTCCCCCCCCCGGATGGATCTTTGCCAGGTGAGTAAGAAGAGAGGGCTCGTGCAGTGTCAGACCTGGCATCAGCAGCATCCATGTAGGTTGTAAGGCCATTGTGTGTGGCATGGAAGCTGCAAGAAGGAAAGGAGAGGCCAGGATGGATGCCACCAACCCTGGACACAAGTCTTTGCCCGTATTTATGGCAGCGTATGTAAGCAAAATGGCTGCCACTGCCTGGCTAGCAGCAGTGCTGCCTATCACTGGGAACAGGAGGGCATGGGGCAAGTGTGGCATTTCAAGTTTTGATTAGTTAAAATTGAACGCACATCTGTAGTGAGCAAGATTGGTCTGATGTGGGTCACCACCATCACAACCCACCATCCTTCTAAGTTTACAGAGTTGGTAGAAAACATGGACTCCAAAAATGGTGGGTGATGATAATCATTATAGCCACCACCCTCCTAAAACTGAAGGTTATGTTTTTATCCCCCTCCTTCCCTCACGTGAAATTAGAACTGTAATTGTGACATTTCACTCTTATTTTATAAACAAATACATTAAGACACATCTTGGCATGATAAGCAGCTATTATCAATCCTTTAAAGCAAGACTTCCCAAACTTCTGGCACATGGGGGCCACATTAGAGTGCCCTGCCTAAAGAGGACCACATCTTAAATCAAAATGTAACCATGGAGACCAGAAGAAACCATGTTGCTATTATGTTTTTTGCCAAAAAGGCACAGGAAGAACAGCAGTAGATAGTGCCTCTTGAGGCAGAAAGAACAGTACAGGTCTGAGGGAAAATGCTTTGAGGGTGATAGTAGCAAACAAGCAAGTTGCAGGGCCACACCAAAAGAGGTCGGGGGCCGCATGTGGGCTGCAGGTTGGGGACCCTGCTTTAGAGAGACTATTACTGATGCTCCTTTTTCCAACTGCATTCAGCATGAGTAATTCTCGCGCAGCTGAGTTCTAGTATGATTTTTACCAGAGTGCCACCCCCTTTTTCTTTAACATACCAACAGTTTTGCACAATGAAATAGTAACGGAGCATTATGGTAGTAGCTGTTTTTGTTATGGTAACCTCAAATTCACAGCCATTGCAATGTACCAAAGAACTCTGGTGACTTTTTAAAAGTTGTTGATGTGCCAGAAAGTTCTGTTGCACTGTAGCTCAAAAGATGGGGCATGTAGTTCTTTTTTTAAAAAATAATTTTTTTATTAATTTCAAACTCTAACAAGTTATTTACAAGTTGTTCCACAACAAAAAGTCAACTTTACATTCTTTGATAGTGGTCTTCCACAAAGGGCATGTAGTTCTTTAGGAGGAGGTGCCAGTATCCAAATTTACTGTCTTGACTGCTGCTAATGAAAGATAACTTTGAGGCTCAGGTGGGGGTTGGATGCAAAGTGTGGAAATAAGCACAGAGATTAATTCTAAAATAATATGCATCCATTGATTTCCAGTTTTATTTGAGAAATCCATCCATCTCCACTTGATCTGCCCGTAAGATGTGGCAGACCTGCTACCCAAAAAGAAGAATGGCATGATAATAGTGAGTGACCGGTGGTGCACAGTGTAAACATGCCAATGCAAGGAAGGGGCCATGCACTCTTGATTCCCCAAGGAATGGGGAAATCAGAAAAAAAAAAAAAAAAGAGGAAAAGAATGGGTCATAATGACATGCCAGTCGGTTTGTCTCTCTAGTAGATTTTGTTTGCTTATCCATCCCATCTAAGGCTCAGACTATACACTACTTATGTCATGAGTTCTGCACGAGGAATTGCAGCCATACTGCAGCTGCATGTTCCCGTGACATCTCATGTTTGAAAAGTAGAAATGGGCCTGATTCTGATCAGGACAGCAGTGCAAGGGAGGAGGAGGAGAGATTGGATTTATACCCCACCCTTCACTCGGAGTCCCAGAGCAGCTTACAAACTCCTTTCCCTTCCCTTCCCCTCCCCACAACAGACACCCTGTGAGGTAGGTGGAGCTGAGAGAGCTCTTTCAAGAACTGCCCTTTCAAGGACAGCTCTTGTCAGAATGGCTTGCCCAAGGTCATCCAACAGCTGCAAGTGGAGGAGTGGGGAATAATGCTCCCTCTAAGCTGTGGAGTCTTGTGAGCAAAAATTCTACTTTGTGAGCTACTGGCATTAAAGTTGTGAGTGAGCGATTTGGCTACTGCATAAATTAGTTTGCTCTGGAGCCATCTTTCCTGAGCTAAGACAAAAATGTGTGAGCCAGAGGCTAAAAAACTGTGAGCTAGCTCACACCAACTCAGTTTAGAGGGAACACTGGTGGGGAATCAAACCTGGTTCTCCCAGATTAGAGTCCACACACTTAACCACTATACCAAACTGGAGGGGCTCCTTCCTTCCGCCCATGCTGTTTATGCTCACCCCTGCAACCCTACATCATTTTGGCTGTGGAAAACAGTGTGTGTGGAGGGGTGTAGGAGCCCCTCTTTTCCAAGCCACTTTCCCAGTCAAAACCTGGCCCACCTGTACTCTTTATACATGAGTTACCATGGGGATTTGCAGCTGCAGCATAGATGCGGGTCCCCGTGGAGAGCTTGTGGGGGGGGGGGAGAGAAGTAGTGTATAGTTTGAGTCTAACAACTGAGTTGTTAGGATGCTAAAATAAGAATAAGAATAATAAGTGAAAATCGTGAAGGATGAAATAGAGTTTTCTTCCCACCTCATTCATACCATGTGGAGGGTGACCCAGATTCTGTCACACCTCTCTCTCTCTTCAAATTTGGCTTAATTATGCATCCAAGTAGGCTGTCTTCATTGCCTGAGATATAAATCATAGCTGATGCATACAATCACAATTAACTTTTTGTATCAGAGTGAGTTTTCATGAAATCAAATCCTACTTTTCCTGAAATCCAGCCAGATGGAGTGTTAACAAGCACATGTCTAGATGAATGAAAGGAAGTTTTGATAATCTAAGATGTACTCCAGCAAAGTTGCCAGACATTATGTTCCCAAACTGGAAAAAAAAAATGAAGCATTTGTTTTACTGAAAATATGTACACTAGAATTGCATTTATTAAGCAATTTAAAACCTTCTAGATTAAAACCCAAGTGCCACTCCCATTGCCTAGCATGAATGAGTGGTTACTCAAAACTATCAGGCACATATGAATATAATGAGTTGGAGCTAGCAGAAAATTTCCTCTGATAGGTTTTTCTTTTCTTTTTTGTCAGTTCTCCCTTCCTGCAGTAGACCTCTGACTTTCCTTGCATGCCTTCAAGAACAGCATTTCAGCAGGGCAGTAGGAGAGGGAAATGGAGAAATTCTGTTCCACCGATGGAAATTCCTTTGGTCAGCAAAGCTTTTGCACAGGATCCAACTCATATGTGACTTTGCTCAATAATCTTTGTTAACTAAATGAAAGAGGAAATTGTACCCTACTGATTCTCTTACACCTTTCTGTGGCCTTTGATACCACTCGTCATGGCAAAGCTTTAGTTCCTAGCTGTTGTTTGCAGGATTGTCTTTGAATGCATTCTTATCCGAGAGATCTCAAAAGATGGACTAGATAGTCAATGACTTGTCATTCTCTTCTAGCCCAGAAATTTCTTTGTGGAGTCTTGCAGGGTACCATCTTGTTTTTGTTCAACCTGTGTATAAGGCCTTTGGCATGAGACTGTGTGAAAATACTAGGTTTTATGCCCTCTGCTGGCAGCAATGTGAAGTGGAGGGACTACCAGTGAGAACTCAAACAGTGAGAACAGTTTAGTAACGTCTGGGTGAATCTAGGGTTGAGAGAATCTAGGGTTGCCAGAAGAATGAAACTGCCAGTGACTCTTCCTGTGAACACATCACCACTTCTCGTGACCATACTGAGAGAGGGACAGCAATGGGGAAAACAAAGCATTTGATTTGTGCAGTGACCAGCATGATACTTTTCAACTGCATTTTTTATTTGGCTGTCAAGATGGGCAGAGACTGGATGACCCTCCCCTGGGGATTGGAAGCAGCCAAGCCAAGTGAAAGTGAAATCAGGGAAGGCTGGGATGATGATGATGATGATTAGCAGCATGTTGGTATTGTGGAATTATACAGTCATACTTCGTTGGGCACAGATAAAAGCATACTGTGTACCAAGAGTAAGAAGGAATTGTCTTTTTCATTTATCTGGTCATCAGATGTGACTGGCAAGACCCCAGGCTGTCTTGAAAGTGGCCCAAGAGGTAGCTTCAAAGCCAAGACTGGTTTTGGAAAAAGGAAAACAAATACTGGCTTTTACTGATCAAAAGATTAATTACTTTGAAGTAGAGGGTTAGTGCAGACTAAATGAGAAGCCACTGAAGCAGCTGAATGGAAGCCCAAGAGACAATGTTTGCTTTGAACTGAAAGTGGAGTGTATATTATACAAATGGATGCATTTCTTCTGAGTCAGTTTGAAGGTGGCCCCTTTTAGAACCGTGAGGTAGGATGAATGGCCTTTTTATCTGATAGCCATCTAAGTAGCCCCAAGGAAATATCTGTTCAAAAGTTTAGGAGCACTGATGTCAGATTTAATATCTGCAAGACCACAAACTGCATCCAAGAAATTAAGAATACTGCGACACTGAAATAACCAATTCCTCCAAGAATGTTATTGAAAATAACAACATGTAGGGTAATAAAGGGCATTGTGATGGTATTGCTAAAGTTTTCTTGGCTGAACTTCCCTATGTCATAAGGTATGGGGCAGGAAGAAGGTTGCTATGCAATACCAATACTACATGCTATGAAATTAGTTTTTTCTTCATTATATCCTCACTCTGTATCATGCCTAATACACTACTATCATTCAGATTTGGGTAATCCTTGTCCTGGTACATTGCTCATTAGATGTCTGCTCATATTGATTGTATCAAGCTGGAGAAATCCAAAAGTGACACCAGTCCTCTCTAGATACCAGTTGTAATTCTGGGGGATCTCCAGATTGGTAATTAGATGTCAGTGGAGACAAAAGGGCTTGGGCTGAAAACGAAAAATAAAATTGGCTGCAAATCTAGTACTGGAAAGGCCTTAAAGATGCAGCAAATTAAAAGGCACTAAATTAGAAACAGGATGCTCTTCTGTTCCCTTCAGTAGTAGTAGAAGAAGAAGTAGAAGAGGAGGAGGAGGAGGAGGAGGAGATTGGATTTATACCCCGCCCTTCACTACCCAAAGGTGTCTCAGAGCGGCTTACAAACTCCTTTCCCTTCCCCTCCCCACAACAGACACCCTGTGAGGTAGGTGGGGCTGAGAGAGCTCTGACAGAAACTGCTCTTTTTCAAGAACAGCTCTTATCAGAACTACGGCATGCCGAAGGTCATCCAGCCAGGTGCAAGTGGAGGAGTGGGGAATCAAACCTGGTCCTCCCAAATTAGAGTCCACGCACTTAACCACTATACCAAAATCCCAGTGTATTGGCACTTTCTGGTTCTCCCATTGGCTGTGCTGTGCACTCCATGAACCATTTGCCCATCAACTGCCACTCAAGAGTACTTGCATGCCATTGTCTGGGTGCTGGGTCCACTCCTCTCCTCCACCCATTGCCATTCCCTATCTGAATAAACTGCCAAAACTGCTGTGTCGCTCACTTTCCCCTCAGTGGCTATTGCTAGGCAACCAAGCTTGGTCCTGTCAGTAAAAAGGCAAAGGCAGGAGGCCCTTTCTAGGCCTACTTTGGCCTTTGTGGGGAACTCATTGGGGCAAGTCCTAGGGTTGCCAGCTCCAGGTTGGGAGATTCCTGACGATTTTGTGGTGGAGTCTAGGGAATCCAGAGTTTGGGGAGGGTAGAGGCCTCAGCTGAATAGAATACCATAAAGTCTACCCTCCAAAGCAGTTATTTTGTCTAGGGGGAGATCTAGGTTCTTGCTGTGGAAGCTGAGTGGATGATTTCAGACCATTGACAGATTTTCAGCCTAACCTACTGTCCTGGTCCTCTCCAGGCCTCTCAGCAAGCCGCGACAGAGCTGGGGCCTAGCAAGCAATCACATCTGGCACCCAAAAACCCGTCCCACCCGCCACTTACCAGGAGCCAGGGGAGTGCAGGGAAGGTAGAGGTGGGCAGTGGCAGGGCAACAGCAAGGCAGCCGGGTGGAGCAGTGCCCATGGAAGAGGGCTGTCCCAACCTGTGGAGCTCAGGCAGAGCACCCTGCCCATGGCGCTGGGAGGATGGCAGCCAAAGGCGGGCCTGAGCACAGCTGCAGCACAAGCCATGGCAGCCTGGCCGGGGATGAGGGGCAGGAGTCGCGGGCAGCGGGGAATTAGGGCAGGCCAGCCAGGAGGCCGGTAAGACACCAAAGGCCATGGGGGCAGGTCCCGCAGCAAGGGAGGAGGCCACGCAGGAGATGGCGGGGCTCGGCAGGGCCGAGCCGCATCTTCCCTCTTGAAGGGAGGTTGGGCCAGCCACCAGGGGCAGCTCGGGAGCAGGGGGGAGGATAAAAGGAGATTAGGAAGGGCCGAGGAGGAGGATGGCCACAGCTATACAATTAAGATAGAGAGAGAGAATGGGGAGCTGGACTGGAGGGGCAGCCGGAGGGTGATGTAACCTCTCCTAGATTTCCCCGTACTGAGACCCCTCAGGAACCCACCTTCTTTGAGCTCCTCCCTTCTCCTGAGTCAACCTAGGGGCTTCGGGTGTGAGCTTCTGGAAGGCCCCTTGCCCAGTGTGGTCTACCTGGGTCAGCAAGAAGGAAGAGGACAGACACTGGCCCAGTGATGGCAACCAAGGGGCAACCTATGGTGGGCTCAGGGAAGTATGACACCTACCTCACAAGGTTGTTGTGAAGATCAAAAGGGGGAGAGGAGAATGATGTAAGCTGCTTTGGTCCCCACTGTGGAGAAAGACTGTACTTTTCCTCCTGGGAACTACTGCTGCCAGTCTCCAGGTGAGGGCTGGAGATCACTCAGAATTACAACTGCTCTCCAGAAGGCAGAGATCAGTTCCCCTGGAGAAAATGGTGGACTCTGTGTCATTATACCTTGCTGAGGTGCCCCCCCCTATGACAACCAGTGTGACGTAGCAGTTAGCACTTCAGAGCAGGGTCTGCCGGACCCAGGTTCTTGCTGTGGAAGCTGATTGGATGATTTCAGACCACTCACAGACTTTCAGCCTAACCTACCTTACAGGGTTGTTGTGCGGATCAAAAAGGGGAGAGGAGAATGATGTGAGTTGCTTTGGTCCCTACTGTGGAGAAAGAATGTACTTTTCCTAGGTAGAGGCTGCGGAGGGGGGGAACTTGGTCAGAGGGGCAGATAACAGTATGTTGATGGTTGGCTGGGAAGGAGATAAGGTTGTCAACTCCATGTTGGGAAATTCCTGAAAATTTTAGGGGTGGAGCCTGTAGACAGTAAGGCTTGAGGAGGGGTGAGACCTCAGACAGGTACAATGCCATAGATGCCACCCTCCAAACCAGCCATTTCCTCCTGGGGGACCATTGCTGCCAATCCCCAGGTGAGGGCTGGGGATCACTCACAATTAAAACTGCTCTTCAGATGGCAGAGATCAGTTTCCCTGGAGAAAATGGTAGACTGTGTCATTATACCCTGCTGTGGTCACCACAGCAAATTGATGCTGAGTGCCCAAGGCTTGGGCACCCGCCCAGAGCCTCTTTCTAGAGCTCAATGTATTTATTTCCACAACGGGCCTTATTCCTAGTACAAAAATAGCCCTCATGTAACAACCAGCCAAAAAGGGAAAAATTAAATCACATCCAAGGAAAGCTGGCCAGTTAGCAGCCCTAAATGCAGGCTAGAGTGGGTTTGCTGGATTATTTGGAAAATACAGCCCACCACAAATGAAAAGTAGTATATTCTCACTGAAATTTTAAGGGCAACAATGGCATTCTTTTTTTAAAAAAAACAACAACACTCAGACATCACTGGTATCGTTTAGGAGTTCTTTGCTATTCTGACATTTAAATGTGAATAATTTGCCTTCCTTGCCCTCTAAGCTTCCTTGCCCTGTAAGAAATGAAGACAGATGTTTGTAACATGGATTCGGTGGTAAATCCGAAAGGTTTTTCTCTCCTTATGGCTAAATTTAGTAATGAGAATATGATGGAGCAGGTTTCAAGTTTCTGTCTCCTTTATCCTCTAGGAAACTGCTGCCTAACTTAAAACTGTGTCAAACATTCAATATTAATTGCTCTAATCAAATGGATTTTCTGCTTCAAGGAAGGTGGATCTGAGCCAAATTTACTTGGGACTTCATATGATGGCACCAGACATTTATATTTCATTCCAATAGTTATTCTGAGATATATCTAATTCTGTACCATCTTCAGACTTAATATGATTTTCTTCATGCTCTGATACTTCAGGCTGCAGTCCTAAGGACACTGAAAGTAAGCCCCAGTCACGAATCCATCTGAATAGACCTCCTTAGGGTTGCCAGCTCCGGGTTAGAAAATACCTGGATTTTTAATAAAAATAATATAACAACAATTTACAGTAGCACATACTATTAGGAAACAACAACAATAACAACATAATTACAAACACACACAAAAAAACACAAGAGCAATAAAACCAAACAACTATTCAATATATAGCTATAACCTTCAAATTAGCAGGAGGTGCTTTTTTAAGCTTAAAAAAGGTAAAGGTTTCCCTTGCTCAAAAGCCAGTCGAGTCCGACTCTAGGGTTGCAGTGCTCATCTCCGTTTCAAAGCCAAAGAGCCAGCGCTGTCCGAAGACGTTTCCGTGGTCATGTGGCCGGCATGACTAAACACCAAGGCGTACGGAACGCTGTTACCTTCCCACCGAATTGGTACCTATTTATCTACTTGCAATTTCTTGCTTTCGAACTGCTAGGTTGCCAGGAGCTGGAACTAGAGACGGGAGCTCACTCCGTCATGCGGCACCCTGGGTCTCGAATTGCTGAACTACCGACCTTCCACAGCCTGCAGTTCAATGTCTTAACCACTTGAGCCACCACAGCTCCTTTTTTAAGCTTACTGTTAGCCAAATTGCCACAGATTATTAATAACTTTGGGTAATTATGGTATTACAAATGGCAGTAGGCAAATAAGGGAGCGATCATCTATGTATACAGGGGTCCCGCTTCTTCCAGAAACACCAGAAATAGACCCAGAGACTAACTTCAAAATGAAATGGCTTCTTTACTAATAGTATTTCACAAGCATACAATTACACAAACACGCTCACAATTACACAGATCTAGGAAAATTAGATAGAAATGGATAGTGATAATCGCATGAGCAGGATGTTTCGTTGATGGGCAGTGATGAAGCAATCCACAGGGAAAATAATAAATTAAAAAATAATAAAAGGGAGACTATGGGGAACTGGCGTCGTATTCTGAACCAGCAGAACACGTGGAGATTCTGGCTGCGCAAACCAAGAGTCGTGGAGGTAGGGTGGAGTCTAGAGATAAGGGAAGGGGGAAAGAGCACATGGCCTAAGCCGGCTATTTTATGAGGGGGCTTGGGGGTGGGTACTGCTGGACACCCCCCTGGCACATCCCCTACTGGTCCACCCCCAAAACATGCTAACTGAAACTGGTTTGTGTGGGGGGGGGCTAAGGGATTGGGCAATATTGAGTTCTAGTTATCTGAGCAGTGGCACCTGGAGGGTGATGACTAATGTGGCCAAAGTCATTGTCTGTCCCTTGATTAACTTATGGCTGTGAAGCTTCTTGTTAGGCAAGGCTCGGTGTAGGAGGGAAGAAGGTTGCCTGCGTGACAATAAAGGTGTTCTTCATGTAGTTTAGATTCCAGGCTTCTGGTCTTTTGCCTTGACATGGCATCCTTTTGAGCCACCAGTGGTTGCTGGCTTCATGGTACTTCACGGGGTTAGGGAACTGGTCCAGGTAACCTGATGTACCATTGGCACATCATCTCAGGGGAAGGCTTCCTTCTTCTGGGTGTTACAGCTGGTATCACTTCAGGGTTACCACACAGTTCAGTCCCTTTTGCACACTAATTGCACATTCCAGTTTTAACACTTATGAACAATAAGCCCATAAGAGCGCAATAAGCGCCTTGCAGGGCAACATTACTATGTCTTTCCATAGATTCAAGAAAAGGAATTAGAGCAACGTTCTAAATAATCTGAATGAAATTCCAGTTTCTCTGCAAAGGAAATAACATCTCTGATATTTTGTCCATGACCAAGTCTTCCCATAACTTATTAAACCACATATTCAATGAGGGTTGTATACTATTTTTCCAATGCCTAGCCACTAAAGGCTTGGCTGCCACCAACATATAAGAGATGAGATCTTTTAGGGGTGGAACTTGAAGAGGGTGGGGTTTGGGGAGGAGAAAGAATTAAATGGGGTATACCATAAAACCCACCTCACAATGCAGCCATTTTCTCCAGGTGAACTGATATCTATTGCCTGGAGATCAGTTGTAATAGTAAGAGATCTCTAGCCATTGCCTGGAGGCTGGCAACCCTATTAGGACTGCTCCCCTAGGGGCGCGATTGTCCATGCTACCCTTGGAGCCTCTGTAGGAGGCTCCTAGCCATGGGGAACAGAAGGCTCTTCCACTGGCTATACTGCCGGTGAAGGGGGGCTTTTCCAATGCCCCAAAGGTCCCGCCATGGAGTATCCCAAATGGAAACTAGAAGCACACACTGGAGCAAGCATTTGGTGGCCAAGTGATTTGCAAAGTAAAGCGGATCCAGCGTTGAAATGTGAGTTGGAGTTTAAGCAAGAATCATCAAAAATCAAGCGCAAACCCAACCTTTAAAAGTGAGGGGGGGAAGACTCTCCCCCATTTAACTAAGCGAACTTTGCTTTTAAGTAAAAAAGAGGGGTGGACCATTGAAGCAAGAGAGACTGAAAATAAAAGCAGTTAAGAACTTACTAAACTGTGTCGGGAGAACCAGAGACTGTGATAACTTCGAGAAAGTGTAACCAATGTCAAGCATGGCGCCCACGAGAAAGGATGAGAAAGATAAACAAGTAAAACCAAAACTTCTTGCTGGAACTGCTGGTCCAGCGAGTCCTGCCCCTAGACAAGACATGACCATGGAGTTACAAAAGATGCTGACGGAAGCATTGCGACCCCTGCTGGAACAAGTGACAGCATTGCACAGCAAATTCGACGCACAGCAATTGCAATTGACTGAAATAGCCAAAAAAAAAACCAGATAAAACTGAACAAGAAGTAAAAGAAGTGGATACCAACACTAAAAAGCTTAAAAACAACTACAGGTGATGGGAAAAAAGAGATTGATGGAGGAGTCTCAATTTTTACAGCTATAAATGGAGAGAGCAAGCTATGTCTTAAAATTTCAAGGTGTTCCTGAAGAAAAATCAGAGAATCTGAAACAGACTATGTGTGATGCATTAGGACCTATGGCAGATATAAAAATGGACATTTTACAAAGCGAAATAGATATTATCTATAGATCATATCCAGAATTTACAAGGAAAAATAATCTGCCTGGGGAGTGATTATAAGATTCTCTAGAAGGCAACTGAGAGATCAAATTCTTAAAGCAACAAATGGATCTATCTTGAAGATCAAACAAAGAAATAAAAGTATTAAAGGACATCCCATTTGAAATAAGAAGTAAGAGGAGGAAGTACAGAGACTTGGTGATATTTTTACAAAAGAAGAACATCCCCTACAGATGGCTGGTACCCGAAGGTACAATCTTCAAATTTATGGACAGGAAAGAAAAAATTGACTCTGTTGAAAAGGCACAAGAATTTCTGCATCTACATAGTCATCCATCAGGAGAGGTTGAAGCAGAGAAAGAAGGCAGCACCAAAGGCAGTGAAGAAGAAGGAGAAGCGGCAACTTCAGACTAAGATTCAGACTCTAAATTAGGAGCAGCTGCCCCGAAGACAAGCTATCATTTGAGAAAGCCAAAGTATAAAAAATAAGGTGTTATCATACTCTGAAAGCTTTTAAAACGTATTGTTATAAGTCTTATATTTCTTTTTTAGAAGTCAGAAGTAAAGGTGTTTAAAGTCATATTATTAGTATAAATTGATTGTCAGATGACCACATTCAATGACATTCAATTGAATTTATAAGCTAAATTTTTTAAGCAGTTTGTATGACCACCATCTCTTGGGTTTTTAGTGGATTTTCTTTCCTTTCACCCATAGTATGCTGTTCCTGCCCTGGTTTTCGTTGTAGTTTTCATAGTTTGTAGTGTATAGAAAATGCAAATTAAAAAATCCCCCACAGGGGGCACACACAAAAAAAGGACTGCTCCCCTAGTCACTGGCATCCCAGTGCCTCCTAAGCAGCCATACTGAATTCAATGGGGCTTATTTCCAAGTCAGTGTGCTCAAAGCATCACAGGCTTAAAGGAGTAGTCATACCTGGAAGACAGGCAAGTTGCCTCCCTTCATTTGTCAGGGGGCAGGGTAGCTGGCATGAATCCAGCATGGATCAGTAGTGAATGAATGTAGGTTTGTTGAACGTACCTAACAATAGAATGAGGCCACACAAGCATATGTGTAGCATTGCCATGGCAGCAGGGCAAACATTCACAAATGGAAAGGAATGCTGACAGCCGTTCAAGAATTAGTCTGAACACATTCAGTTCTTTCTCTTAAGCTCGAAACTGAAATAAAAATGAAACTGAAGGCACAAAAGGAACAACCATTGAATTCATTGGAGTAAGCCTCGCTAAAATGGAAGCAAATTCTGTTGTTTTGAATGAATATATATATAATGCTGTGTATGTGGAATTGCCTCTGTTTTGCACTGTTCTTCCTTCCTAGTTTACTTACTAGCCATGCTGGCAGGTATGAAATCTGCCTCTAGGAGTCAGTCTAGGCCAATTGAACTCAGCTGCTGAAGAGCAGGGTTGGGGGGACAAAATTTTGGCAGGTCACCCAGAAGGTCCATAGAGTTTAGGGTTGCCAACTCTGGCTTGGGAAATACTAGGAGATTTTGGGGGTGGAGCCTGAGGAGGGTGGGGTTTGGGGAGGGGAGGGACTTCAGTTGGGTAGAATGCCATAGAGTCCACCTTCCATAGAGTCCACCTTCCAAAGTGGCTGTTTTCTCCAGGTGATCTCTGGTTGCGATCACACACACTAAATAATCCACTTTCAATCCACTTTCCAATGGATCCTTTGAATCCGTTGTTTTGTCTCACTCCTAGCGTACCTACAATGCACCAACTGGTCCCTCTAGCTGTACCTTCTAATATCAGTTTGATCTGTAGCACATGCCACTTGATGATATTGACCTGCGTGCCATGAAAAGCTTCCACTGCCTTTTTACACACTTTAAGCCTCTGTTAAAGGAGCAGGTCATTCTTCTCCTGACCAGATGGCAACCCTACCTAATTTAGTTCCCCAGTCATGGCTGCTGGCAACCAGCAAGGGCCCTTGGGAAAAGATTCACCCTGGACCACTGCCTGCACTCTTAAAAGAAAGACACAACTGTCAGTACTAAACTAACTAGTCCATGAGGAAGGAGGGAGAAAAACCTGCTCTACAAACTATAATTGGCCTCTTTAACCCTTCAGTTAACTGCAGTTTATGCTGCAGGAGAGTACAAGCTATGATTTGTGGTCAAGCCAAGGGTTTGAAACAAGGGATTATGCACTGTCCCCTCTCAAAGGGGAACAGGCAAAGTTAGTAAAAAATAACTAAGGTCCCTGCCACACGAGGGGAAAAAAGGACGGGCAAAGTGCGGCTTTTAAAAGCCGCACCAAAATAGGCACTCTGCGGCGGGATCATAGAGATCCTGTGAGCCGCCGTGCAATTGCTCCCCAGCACGATCAGATGCCAGGGAGACCGGGGAGAAAGCCACGGGAGGCTGCCGAACTGCGCATGTCTGAGCATGCGCAGTTTGGCCAGGAGCCAGGGATGCGCCGGCGGAGGAACGCACTGGCGATCCCATGGCCGGCTTTGATGCGGCCTTTCGGAAAGAACCACCTCGGTAGGTGGTTCTTTTTTGTTGCGGGTTATCGTCGGAAGGGCCGGATCGGGGACAGGCAAGCAACGCTTCCCAAATGTTGCGGTGGGATTGCGCCCGTTTGCTCCGCCCCCGATCTGTCCCTCTCCCAGCCCAAATCCTCTCGTGTGACCAGGGCCTAAGGATAGTTTTTATTTGTTTATCACATCATTCTACCCTTTTGTATCTTATCCTCACAGCAACACCCTCATAAGGTAGGTTAGGGTGAGAGATTGTGATAGGCCCAAGGTTACCGGGTGAGCTTCCATGGCAGAGTTGGGATCTGAACCCAGCTGAGCCAGGTCCTAGTCTGACACTCTACTGTATAGGCCACACCAGCTTCTTCACATAATGTGAAAGGCTGAGATGATGGCTGAACTTCAGGGCAAACTTTCTTCTAACTTCCCCTGGATTATGCCAGTGGGGGTGATGTTTATTTAATAAAGGAGAGCTTCCTTTCTTCTAGTTCTTCATCCATTTATCTTTTTTCAAAGTAAGTAAATGCACTACTTAACCTAATGACGCTCTGATATTCTAATTTCCTGGGATTCGAAATTGTTCCTCCCTTATTCTATGTGCCCGCTCTTCAGTCAAGGGTTATTACCAATTTATTTAAAGCTCCGTTCATGTCTCGAAAAAGCCCTGATTATATAAGAGCAAGAAGTGTTAATCTTCTGTTAAAATTTGCTTTGCACCTCTCTGCAGGGTGGTCTGTAGCAGTTCAGAGCTTAGACCACGAAACCTGAGCTCATGTGCCTCTTCCTCTGTTAAGGCTATTTACATGTTTTAAAAAACACCCTGTTCATTTATTAGTAACTGATGTTTGACCGTTTCTTTAATGCAAGCCTCCAGCCTTCTTTGGCAAGCTGGTTTGCATAATGTGTTATTATGTCTAAATGGAAAACTAAATGTCTCCATGTGGTCTTTAAATGACAAGTGCTTGTCAGCTTCATGCAATATTCAGAAGTAATGGATCCAAATCACAACAGCTCGGCACAGAGATGTTAAAAAACTTGTTGTGTATCCTTCCTTGACAAATTTACACTTTGGTGTGGAATTGTCAATTAGAGTTTTCATGTGTTAAACACTTCAGTTCAACTGTGAACAAATTTAGTGTAGCTTTTATTCTACCATGCTTAGAGAAATTACTATTCACACAACAGAGGGTTCCCCCCCCCCCACACTCCCTTTCAAACAATGCAGCTCAGGGAATAATCTTCAGATGACCTTGCCAAGATATACTCGAGAACTCTGGCATTAATTATTCTGGGAAACACAAATGCCTCGTGACAAAAGTTCTAAGAGCTCTGAGAAAATCAGTTACTGAGTTTCCATTTTAAATAGAGTTGACTTTCGTTGTTAGTGTATTGTTTGAGCCCTTTTCCTAAAAGGTGGGAATTCAAGACAGTTTTCACAGCAAGCATTCATGTGGACATTCATATGAAGGGAGGGGTCACGCTCAGAGCCGCTGGTCCTGACAACCTCCGTGTCTTTCTTTAATTGTTTTATTTGCACTGGACCAACTAGTCTCCATGATCCATGCCCCTCATTCTTATCGAGCAAGGTGATTAATCTCTTAATCAACTAGTCCTCAACCTTATTAATGGTCCCATCCCACCATAGCTGTTGCCATGAAGGTACCATAATCCACAGCATAGCCTTTTTGGTGATCAAAGGAGACCACTACCTTTCCCCCCTACCTTTAGAAAAGCTCACTGGATCCATCCCAAAGTATAGGTTGAACAGATATTATGAGGAAGCCGAATCCAATATACCAGACATAAGAAATTTACAGGAAATTTAGGCATGCATGAAACCTATGCTTTCCAGCTCTTCTCACATACACCCAACCTACTTGACTGAATACTAAGCTATGCAGGCACAGCAGCATTTGTGGAAAGGAACTTCCTGATCTCTTTTCACCTACTGCTACTGCAGCCTTCTGCATCCCCTGAAATTCTGGTCTGGAGGTTGTTTGAGACCTTTCCCTGAGGTTTTGTGAAAGTCTCCAGTGGGAGTTATGAACCTAGTTCCACAAGGAGAAAAAGAGGTTAGGATCTATTCTATGCCATTAATTTTTTATTTGTCTGAAAGACAATAACTTACCTGAGACCACCTTGTTAGCATAAAGCTTTGTTTGCCCTGTAGGAAGGGGATGCTGCTTAGGGAATAAAGTTCACATGAGTTTTGTTGTATTAGGAAAGAAACAGAAGTCCTTTATAGTAAATACTAGCAGTAAAGCCCGTTGTGGAAATAAATACAACGAGATCTAGAAAGAGGCTCTGGGGGAGTGCTCTGGCTTTGGGCAAACAGTGTCATTTTGCTGTAGTGACCTCAGCAGGGTATAATGACAGAGTCCACTGTTTTCTCCAGAGGAACTGATCTCTGCTCCCTGAAGAGTAGTTGTAATTTTGAGATTGGCAACAATTGTTACCCAGGATGAAATGGCTGGTTTGGAGGGTGGAGTCTATGGCATTCTACCTGTCTGAGGTCCCACCCCTCCGCAAACCCCACCCTCTCCAGGCTCCACCCCTCAAATCCCCAGGAATTTGCCAGCCTGGAGTTGGCAACCCCATCTCCTTCCCAGCTAACCATCAACCTACCATTATCTGCCCCTTTGACTTCAGCTGACTTCCACCCTCCCTTCTGCGGAGCAATTGTAATTTTGAGCGGTCTCCAGCCCTCACCTGGAGATTGGCAACAATGGTTCCCCATGAGGGACTGAGTGGTTTGGAGGGTGGAGTCTATGGCATTGTACCTGTCTGAGGTCCCACCCCTCCTCAAACCTCACCCTCTTCAGGCTCCATCCCTCAAATCTCCAGGAATTTCCCATCGGGAGTTGGCAACCCTATCAGGATTGGCCCCAATATGTTTTCTCCCAAAGGCCAAAGTAGGTGACTGGACCAAACTAAGTTGCCTACCATCAGGCACTGAGGGGAAAGTAGGGTTGCCAGCTATAAGGAGGGAAATATCTGGAGTTTTGGGGGGTGGATTCTGTAGAGGGCAGCATTGGGGGGGGCGGAAGGACTCAGCAGGTATAATGTCATAGGGTCTACCCTCCAAAGCATCCATTTTCTTCAGGGGAACTGATCTCTGTCATCTGGAGATCAATTGTAGCAGTGGGAGATCTCCAGGTCCCACCTGGAGATTGGCAACCCTAGGGGAAAGTCAGCTGCACAGCAGGGGGTTGAAGAGAATGGTTTGATGGGTGCTGGGCCAAGATTGGCAACAATAGTTCCCCAGGAGCAAATAGCTGGGTTGGAGGGTGGAGTCTATGGCACTGTAACCTGTCTGATGTCCCCCTCTCCGGCCTCCACTCCTCAAATCTCCAGGAATTTCCATACCTAAAGCTGGCAACTTTATTTCCTCCCCTCTCAGTAGCCTCTTATTTTGCCTTAAATTGGTTTTGATGCCAGCAGAGTGAGAAAATGCCAGAGGCTCTGGGTGGGTGCCCCATCGTAAATGCACCAAACAATTCCTAAAGATTTGCCAAAACACTACTCTGTCAATAAATTGCAGCACTTTGAAGTAGCACCAGAGCTTTAAGAGCTCTCTAGCTGTCACCTGGAGACTGGCAACAGCTTGTTTGGAGGGTGGGGAGTATGGCATTGTATCTGTCTGAGGTCCCCCTCTTCCTCCTCCTCCTCCTCAGACCCCACCCTCAGCAGGCTTCATCCCTAAAATATCCTGGAATTTTCCAACCTGGAGTTGGCAACCCTATGCCCCCCCCCCCATATGCAAAAGACCTTGAAGGTTCCATATGCAACTGACATTCCAACTGCCTTGCGGGGAGGGGGGTGAGTTTGAGGTGTGGAATGCAGTGAAGTCCAATCAGCTTCCATATGCAAAAGACCTTGAAGGTTCCATATGCAACTGACATTCCAACTGCCTTGCGGGGAGGGGGGTGAGTTTGAGGTGTGGAATGCAGTGAAGTCCAATCAGCTTCCATATGCAAAAGACCTTGAAGGTTCCATATGCAACTGACATTCCAACTGCCTTGCGGGGAGGGGGGTGAGTTTGAGGTGTGGAATGCAGTGAAGTCCAATCAGCTTCCATATGCAAAAGACCTTGAAACACTGGGCGGGACTGCACAAAGCAGCCAGTCAACCCAGCCAGCGTCTTCTGACTGACAGTTCAAGCGTCCATACACTAAAGGAGTGCATTTTAGAACTTTGGCACCCACTATTCAATTATATATAAAGAGAGATTCCCTGAACTGAATAGGACAGCAAGAATAAAAGAAAAAGAAGAAGAGCTGGTTTTTATATTCCACTTTTCTCTACCTTAAGGAGTCTCAAAGCAGCTTACAATCACATCCCTTTCCCCTCCCCACAACAGTCACCTTGTAAGATAAGGGCGCTACGGTCGGATGCGAAACATCTCCTGGCAATACCAGGCCCGAAGGAGGCCAGGCTGGCCATTGCCAGGGCCAGGGCTTTTTCGGTGGCGGCTCCTACCTGGTGGAACGAGCTCCCGGAGTTCCGCAGGGCCTGCAAGATGGAGCTCTTCCGCCAGGTGTTTGAGTAGGAGCCGCCACTACGGTACCATCATTACCTGGCCCTGGTGGAAAGAACGCCGGCATTGTCCAGAACAGAGAACACTGAGCTAGTAGAGCAGCAGTATGTTCGTCATCTTTGCGGAATATCTGGAGCACTTTATATATGTAATTTTGTAATGTCGTATAATGTTTTACATGGTTTTAAAAATGTTTTATGTGTGGGCGTATGCCTGTCTTTGACCCGCCCTGAGCCTGCTTTTGTGGGGAGGGAGGGCTATAAATCGAAATAAATAAATAAATAAATGGGGCTGAGAGAGTTCTGAGAGAACTGTGACTGGCCCAAGGTCACCCAGCAGGCTTCATGTGGAGAAGTGGGGAATCACACTTAGTTCTCCACTGCTCTTAACCATTACACTACACTAGCTAAAAGCTTCTAGCTGGCTATATAAGCTAGAATGGGGAGAGATTGCAAATAGCACATGTTGTCCTCATGATGTTTAGAAAGAGAAGCATGAAGAGAAGGAGTTAGCCAGAAGGAAGTAACCCCTGGGGTAGTTGTTTACTCAAGGAAAGGGACAGCAGCACACCTGACAAAAGGAAGGATACAGGAACTGTCCTGTCTAACCTAGCTCTACTGCCCCCCCCCAAACCCTAGTGTACCTCTGTATTTGAGGACGTATTCAGAATGAATAATTCAACTAGCTGAGGTAAATTCTATAATTATTTTAAATGAAATAATGTTTGAAGCTGAAGACTTTATATATCATAATGGCAAGAAAATTTTGTGCTCCAAGTGGCTGTTAAATAGCTTCACAGGCTGCATACACTGTTGAAATAATGTGCAGGACCATTGCCTGCATTTTGTATATTTCTGAATGTGAGTTTTTGTTTTGGGCGTTTTTTGTGATTTTTTAAAGAAGACGTTGCCTGATACATGTGCAGTGACTTATATGTGCAACTCCCCATGCATCAAAATGAGAATAAGCCCCCTGTTGAGTGAAACCTGCAGAAATGGAAGGCTTCCCACAGCAGCTTTCGGTAATCTACCCTTGCCAAAAGAATAGATTTAATTATATGAAGAGATGGCAATCAGACTTGATCTCAAGGTAAAAGAAAAGTGGCTGGCAATGTGGAATTAAAAACACACACTATTAATTTTTGTTTTTCTTCTCCAGTAGACAAAGGGATTTAAAGAAAAGGAGAGAGAGAAGAGGGCCTCTTCTTAAGGCACCTTATTTGAGAGTCTTATCATCGTACCTGTGGAATTCAGCAAAGCATTTTGTATCCTAAGAAGGCGTGTGGAGTTTGAAAAGCCTACAACGTCCAGTTGTATTATATGGAAGCCGAACCCTCCAGCCAACTTTGTAGGGGGCAATTATGCCACATTACTGCATGAATTGCACACTGTGATTAAGCTGATGGGACATACTCAGCATCAGCCCTTGCTTTGAAAGGGGCCCTGATTACCATTTGTGCTCTACATTTTAATAATCAGAAATCATTATACAGAATTCCAGAATTGGTTGGAGGAACTATCCCCTAAAGCTGTGCACAACTAAAAGACTCTTTTAAAAATCAACTTGTAAATAAATATTCCTTTCATTGGTAGGTTGCTAATGCTTTGTCAGGTATTTAAGCTGCAACTCTAGGGATACTTTTCTGGGAGTAAACCCATTGATTTAGGATTGCTCTCTTAGTGCACCCACAGCCTTACACTGGGGTACCCATCATCCTAGGGAGCCAGTCATGAGTAGTGGTTAAGAGTGGCAGACTCTAATCTGGAGAACCAGGTTTGATTCCCCACTTCTTCACATGAAGCCAGCTGGGTGACCTTGGGCCAGTCACAGTTCATTCAGAGCTCTCTCAACCCCTGAAAACAAGTCTAGCTCACCACTAGCACAACACTAAGAGCTAGGTGTCTGTTTTGGGGAGGGGAAGGGAAAGGAGATTGAAAGCCGCTCTGAGACTCCTTTGGGTAGCAAAGGGCAGGGTATAAATCCAATCTCTTCTTCATCTTCTAGAACTTTTGCCTGCCAGACAATCTTAGGATCTCCTGGCTATTCTACACACAATGCCATGATAATTATTAATTTCCTATCATGCTGCAGAATCAACAGCATAGTGGTACAGAGATAATTCTGCACTGTTCCATGAACAAATTTGATGGTTCTATGAAGTCTTCACACTGGTGTATGCATTACATTTGCTATGGAGATGCTACTACAAATAGCTTCCCTGTGGGCAAGTTAACCCTGGCCGTAACATTGTACAACAACCTACTAGATAGACATGTGTCATCTCCATGCTCCAAGTCCATATTCCTGGTGGCTGATGCCATAATGTGACAGCAGAGCTTCACAAGGTATGATCCATATATTATGGCCAACATTTGTTTTTATCCCAGCCTTCCCCCAAGGAGCTTGGGCTGGCATACACAGTTTCCATGGAATCCATTTTATCTGTACAACAACCCTGATGAGCTTCATGATGTGCTAGGATATGAACCTGGGTCTCCTTAGATCCAGTCCAACATACTAACTTGTACTCCACACAGGTTCTCAGCAGAAGGATCATTTATCATGAGAAGCCGTTTTCAATGGGATGATCTGTATATACCTTATAACATCATGTACATTTTCTCTCTGTCTGTCTAGCTTAGTATTTCCGTTGACTGGACAAAATATGTGCTCTGTAGGTGTGCACCTGCTGGAAAGTCTAGTGTGGAGTAGATGTATTGCGTCACTTACTGTTCTTGGTCTTCTATTTTATTCTATGGGGGAAATGCCAGCTTTTCCAGGCATCTTTCACTGCCTACTTTGCAAGGTATCTAGTACTATGGTACATGATATTTTTGTTTACCTCCATCCCTGGCTTACATGATTAGTTAACTATATATTCATAACAGCTCTCCTAGAAATGTAAACTACTTCACAGGTGCAAAGATCCATGTGAGAGTTCCTAAATGACTCAAAGTACATCATAGTCAGTCAGAATATAGCAAAATACCTTCTGGTGATATCGTAGGGTTTGTTCTTCTCGTAAACTACTAAAGTGATGCTTTCTGACATATTTTGACACCTGGCTCTTCAAATGATTTGCCTCTAACTATTATATTGATGTCTTAACCAATATTATAACAGTATGTTTGCCACTGACTGTTGAATACCTCCTTTACACAATCAGAGAGAGAAAGAGAGAGAGAGAGCTCATCTATTCTTTGTTGGGTTTTTTAAGGCAATCTAACCACTCTCTTTACCCTGAAATAATCCTAGTTTAAGTAAATAGCACTATTGTTGTGTATGCAGGTTGCAATCAAGAGGGCCACAGATGTAAGGGGGGAAAGTACTGTATGTGTAGCTCATTGTGGAAATGCACGATGAGTGAGGTGAAGTAAAACTTGTACTGATTTTTCCCCATTTTTTATCCAGCTTGTTCTGTTAAAAAAAATCAGGTATTTCATAATTCAAATTGTAAGTATTCATTACATTTGGTTTTGGTATCCATTGGTTCCTGTTGTAACCTTTCCCCCCCTCTCCCAATTTATTATGATGAGAAAGTTCTCAACAAGTGCACTCAAGGGATCCTTCTTGCAAAATCTGAAACAGATTAAAAAAAGTTTCCTACCCACTTTTCAGGGAATACAAGCCTCTGTCCCCAGAAGATACATGTCCAACCATGGGGTAGGAAAATGAAACCTCTGCTTCCTCCCCCCACTCCAGTTGGGAGCATCTACCTTTGCTGTGACGGAAAAGGAGATGCAGTACTTGAACAGAGCAGTGAATCAACAGATCAAGAGTGGACATACTGCTGCTCGTATAGAATCAGGAGGGGCTTCTCCATGCCACTAAAACACTGCAATGTTTGATGGAAATGGCTATGGTAACAATCCACTTTGGCAGGAACACCTCCTAAGTCTGGTAATTCTTGCCATTCCTGCTTCCACCTTGTACAATTTTAAAAAGCATATGGGACAGGTGCCGTGTTAAACTGACTTTTCCAAAGATTACCACTTGTCACTAATTTTTGCTACATGAGGGGGAATAGTTCATATATTAAAGCAAAAAGGGGATTCAGTTCAGATTTCTGTTCGTTATGTGTCATGAAAACTCCTAATGGGGAGTTCAGGTCTCCAGCTTTCACTAGCTCTCAAGAAAGATAAGATTCCTTTACTGCCACTGCCACAACCACCACAATAATATTGCAGAGGTATGCCTGCCTTTCTGCTTTCAGCTTAAAAGGTCACATACGCCAAGCGATGGTATTCCCAGTAGTAATGTATGGCTGCGAGAGTTGGACCATAAGGAAGGGCAAGTGCTGAAGAATAGATGCTTCTGAATTATGGTGCTGGAAAAGACACTTGAGAGTCCCTTGGACTGCAAAGAGATCAAATCAGTCAATCCTAAAGGAGATCAAACCTGACTGTTTCCTGGAAGGGCATGTACTGAAGCTGAAGCTCAAATACTTTGGCCACCAAATGAGAAGGGAGCACTCACTGGAGAAGACCCTGATGCAGTGGGGAAGGAGGGGGGGCTGGGCCAATAAAGGTTCTGTTCTGCATAAAGGCCGGTTTCTTCCCTGACTCTGGGGACTGTCGAGGAGCTGAATCACGATTTGATGTCCCAGGAAATTTCTCTGTCTTTCCTTCCTCTCCCGGGTCACTTTTAAACCAATGAGTTCCTCTCCAAGACCTGCAGGCTGGCAACCCTTTTTAGAGGAGCCCTCTGCCTCTCTCCTCCTCCTCCTCCTCCTCCTCCTTTTCTATGTGGAACTCCTACTCCTCTGGGACTGGCCCAGATGTATCGCTAGGCCCATTGGCTCGTGGGATGATGATCGGACAAACAACATGGATTTAGATCTGAAAGCACGCCATCAAATTTTTAGCACTGCGAGTACTTTATTGCTAATTGTTAATTACATGTATATGAATGAGTATGTATTTTATGTAGTTTTAAATTTTTATGGTTATGCCGACTAGGTACATTGTACTGTTTTTGTTAGCCGCCCTGAGCCTGTTTGCAGGATGGGCGGGGTATAAATATAATAAATAAATACATAAGGAAAGATTTAAGGTAACAGAAGAAGGGGATGGCAAAGGATGAGATGGTTAGACAGTGTTACCGATGCAACGAACATGAAATTGAGCAAACTCCAGAGGATGGCGGAAGACAGGAGGGCCTGGCATGATGTGATCCATGGGGTTGTGAAGAGTCAGACTTCACTGTGAGACTGAACAACAACAACAACGACGTGCCTGCCTGGTCTCCTAGACAATAATCTTTCTATTTTTATCTCTTAAAAGTCTTGTTTTCCCCCAATTGAGAGCCCCAAACCAATTAGAATAATTCAAACCCATATAGAAGTTTCACCAACTTGGTAAGCATGGGCTAACTTAGTAAGCATGGACCAAGTTGTTTGGTTTTTTAGGTAGGTCCACATGATAATAGTAGGAACAGGGCTTCTCTCTGGTAATGATTAATATCAAGAACACCCTACCCATATCGATTTGCATGATGCCTACTCTTTTTTTCTGATATTTTTAATATGTGCATGTGTGGGTGGGTGGGTGTGCACAGGTTTGTGCACCTGGAAGTCATGGCAACCTCTGGTGACTGACCCCTACTGGGGACCTGGAGGATATTCAGAGAGGTGGCTGAATAAAGCCTGCCCCCACCTCCTGCCTCTGGTATTTCAAGGAGGTCTCCCATCCAAGTACTTGTCAGAGTCAACCCTGCTTAGTTTCTGAGATCTGACGAGATCCAGTCAGGGGCTATCCAAGTCAGGGGTCATGATGCCTACTCTTAATAATATTTCCGCATCAGGTTATAACAGTGTTGGTTTGCCAGACATTTGGTGGTCAGTTTTGCTGATCTCTGCTGTTGTGCCTATGTTGGTTGCTCTGGCTATCTTTATGTTTATTTAATATTGTTTGACCTTTGACTACTGTTTCAATCTGCTGCTGGTTGTCTTTCTTTTTTTATCCAGTATTGATTGTTGTGTATATAGGCTTGGAGCTATGCAGTGCAATGTGGAACTGTGCTCCATATCTGACAACTTTCCTGCTTCCCCTCTCCTACTGCAGTCCTTTATGCCCTCCCAGTATTGTGCCCCCATGGGTCAGTGGACCCCTGGGAACATCATGGAGGTCAAAGTAGGGGTCTCAGTGAGAGGGGGGAATGGGAAAGATGTGCTCACTGTGAATAGCAAGGGAATCTAGAATCTAAGCCACTGTATTTTATGCTTTATTTTTTAAATCTGTCATGAGCTGCCTTGAAAACTCCGGTTAAAAGGCAGGATATAAATATCTTAAATAAATTTCTCCACATGAACATTCACATTTCTCCACACGATCATTAGAGTGAACAAGCCTGAAAATATATGTGTTCAGAGGCCCCTTAGTTAAACACAGAGGGAAGTCTTTTTCCAGATTTAAATTATTGTTTATAAACTGGGAATTATCTTATTACCCAACTTGGTGTTCTTAATTGTGAAAGAAAACTAATTAATTTGGGTCCAAGATGTTTTGAAAATGGTTCTGTCACAAAGTTCTGCAGAAAAATATCTGTGTGGAATGTCAGTGAACAACTTCCCAGGTCTTTGACTACAAAGGTAGGTAGGTCAGAGGTGGAAAATGAAGGGTTTCTTATGAAAACAGGATGCTTTTGTGTACCCTGGATTCTGAGGTCAAAAGCATTGTGTGCTGCAATGCAGTCCCCCTATGTTTACTCATAAATCCCTAACAGCCAATGATTTTCATACTCTACCTGAAGGAACCCATTCCAGTTTGAATTGTCTGTTCAGGAGTGGCTGTGTTTCTACCATGTGCATTGAATTGAATTCTAGGGCATGTAGTTGAGTGTACCCTCAGTTCACCTGGGCCTTACCATCACCTTGCATGAAAATGTATCTTGGAGTACAGACAACAGTCCCAGCCTGAATTTTTTTTAATTCCTTTTATTATACATTTCTCTCTAGTTTGCCAAATGTGACCTGAGACTTTCTGATGATGGAAATTCCAGTGTATATACTATCTTCATTGTATAAGAAATCCCAAACCGGTGCCAACATGTGTTTGTAGGCCTGTGTATATATACATATGCTGCACTGAACCAGTGCAATTTGAAATAAATGAATTAGGCTTTATTTTTTAATAAGGTAAGGCATGCAATTATGTGATAACTAATTTGTGTGCATAATTAACATGATTGTACGTGCAGATCAGGTAATTATGCATGCAAATAATTGTAATTAACTCTTTTATGGGTAATTATTCAATTATTCAATTTCCACACACAATCACAGTTAATGAGTACAGAAATTAAGAATGCAATTGTGTGTACAAGTTCAGTGCACACTTGTATGTTTAATAATCAAGCTCTCTGAGGGGACTTTACTGATTTTTCCTGCATGACATGGGAAATCTTTGGTTATACTCTGTTACAGCTTGCTACTAGAAACGCCACATCTGTAACAAGTTGAAATATTATAAAAGGTTTGGTAGATTTATTGTGTTCATAGTGTTTATAATTTTACTTCCTAGTTTCTTTTCTTTTGTCATGTCGCAGTTGTTGTCACATTGAATTCCAGAGGATAACTCTGTGGACTGGGTGATAAACTTGCAAAGAGTAAAATAAAATCAGGGAAAGCCCAAACATAGAGTTCACATAGTGGGCAGCATTGCATAAATGGCTTTCCATGGGGACCATATGACTGTAAGATGTGGCCTGGTATGACATCTCTAGGCCACCTGATTTTAAACATTATTCTATTAAAGTATTAAAAAGAGAAATGTGATGAAATAAGAACACATCTGGATATACGTTTGCCATTCACAGGTGGTAGTCATCTAAGCTCTCCTGCACCGGCTGATATGCATAGATATGCTTGCCCCTGTAGGCCTACCAGTTGCTACATGCATCATGTGGTTGTCCACAACTACCACTGCACTGGGGCTCAAACGTTTAAGATAGTGTTCCATCTTTTGGAACCCACTGACTTCTGCTCACATTGTACACTCATTCAAATTGGAATTCAAACCTGCAGGAAAGGCTGGTTTTAAATGTGTATAATTGAATTTACTTTCTACCCAGTAATGTGAGTACTGGATTTTAAACAGAGAGAACAATTGCTAAATAGCAACCATGAAATGTTGTGTGCAATTTCCCCCCAATTTTTGCTGAATTCATGGAGTTTGCATTTCCTTTGTATATAGTGGTATGCCCTCTCTTGAAAAAACCATCCTTGGATCCGGCTGAATTGACTAATTATCAGCTGGTCTCCAATTTGCCCTATTTGGGCAAATTAACTGAGAGGGCGGTGGCAGTTCAATTGCAGGGTTTTTTAGATGAAACCTCCACATTAGATATTTTCCAGTCCAGCTTCCGTTCAGGCCATGGGACGGAGATGGCACTGGTCACCCTCACAGATGACCTTCGTCCTTTGGAGGCATCTGGATTTGGGCGGTTTGGAGGTGTTGTTGTTGGACCTGTTGGCAGCGTTCGACATGGTCGACCATCAACTACTGATCCATTGCCTCACCGACACTGGGATTCAGGGGTCTGCCTTGCTGTGGCTTTCCTCATTCCTTCAGGGTGGCCTTAGGGGAACAGCTGTCCTGAAGACATGCACTAATCTGTGGAGTGCCCCAAGGAGCAGTACTTTCCCCAATGTTATTTAACACCAATATGTGCCCACTTGCCCAGATTGCCTGGAGGCATGGGCTGGGATGTCACCAATATACAGATGACACCCAGCTCTATCTGTTGTTGGGTGGCCAGTCTGACTCTAGTCTGGAAGATCTGGATCTGGTGTTGCAAGCTGTGGCTGGTTGGCTTAACCTTAGACTGAGCTGATTGAAATTGAATCCGATGAAGACGGAGGTCCGTGTGTCATTCGGAGCATCCTGAGGGTAGGGATCCCACTGTTGGTGCCAGCGCCGGAGGTTAGGAGTTTGGGAGTGCTCTTGGATGCCTTCCGTCCTAACGATGGAGACCCAGGTAGCAGTCACTGCGAAGTCAGCCTTTTATCACCTTTGGCTGATTAGGCAGTTGGTTCCCTTCCTTGAATGCAACAACTTGGCAGCAGTGATCCATGTGATGGTCATCTCAAGATTGGATTACTGCAATGCTCTTTACATGGGGCTGCCCTTGTCCCAAATCTGAAAGCCACAGCTGGTGCAGAATGTGGCAGCCAGGCTGTTGTTGGGCCTCCCCATGTGGGAGCACCTTCAGCCTGTGCTAAAAGCACTGCACCGGCTGCCCATAGCATACCAAATTCACTCCAAAGTGCTGGTTCTCACCTTTAAAGCCCTTTATGGTCAGGGGCCTACATACCTGAGGGACCACCTTTCCCTGCATGTTCCCCAGAGAACACTACAATCAGTGTCCCAAAATTGTTTGGTCCTTCCGGGCCCCAGAGAAGCCAGGCTGGCTTCAATGAGGGCCAGGGCCTTCTCAATGGTGGCTCCCTTCTGGTGAAATGAGCTCCCAGAAGACAATTCAGAGCCCTGTAGGAACTTTTACAGTTCCGCAGGGCCTGTAAGACAGAGCTTTCCCACCAGGCCTTCGACTAGCAAGCTGCACTTAATAAACTGAGGCCCTGGCCCCAATACTAATACCAACATCGACAGCCTGCCGATACGACCCAGACTGAGATGTCAGCCGACTGTACTTTTATGCTGAGGCTACTAATGCCTCGCCATTGCAATATGATCTGCACTAGAACTTTGTGTAGCATTTTTACATTTATATTTTATTTAATTCTCTGTTTTAGCTGTTCAATAAAATCCTGTAGAAGCTGCCCTGAGCCTTCTTCAGCAGGGAGGGCAGGATATAAATAAAATAAAATAAATAGTTATTCCAAATATTTTATTGTTATATAAGGTTTCCACTTGTTTTCAGCCTGGCTATTCCAACATTTCTTTTTTCTTATATTATGTTACTAACGATAATTGTGTGTGCATGTATTCTTTAAGAGAGTCCTTGTTTCTTGGGAGCACGTCTGCTTAACTGCTTGTCATGCATGCAATGAAAAACTGAATGCATTGACAAAACCCACATTTCCCTCAGGTTAAGGATGCCCTCTGCGATAATAAAAAAAGGATCAACCTGGTGATCATATCTGACCTAATGCCCCACCTTTTTCTTATTGCGACAGATTCAGTCAGACAAGTTGTTCCTCAAGACAGACAAGACATGACCTTGTGAAGACTCAGGAGAATTCGGGAGGCGCTGGAATTCTAAGTAATTTATCTGGTGTTAACAATATTACTTCAAATGTCTCAGAAATCTCTTTATGGAAGAAAGGACTTTGCACAAGTGTTAGTGGTATTAATCTCAGAAAGCTGATAAAAATGAAGGAGAAAAGGCAGAAATGAATAGATTTAGAAGTATAGATACTCTTTAAAGAGGAGCACATATAACTTTAAATTCTTTTGCCCCATTTGTGAGCCTGTATGTTTCTTTATGTGTGCCTTGCACAAGGCTAAGGTATTTCTTCCTTAACAAACTTTACAAGAATATTACTATGGTTTCCTTTATTGTGATTGTTGTTATTGTTGTTCTGGGTTCCAAGATCAAGTGGAGAGGACTTGACAAAGATACGGCAGACATATAAAGGTTTCCTGTTCCATGTAATTACCTGGCCTGTTGCTTATGTGTGCACTCATATCATGGAAGAGGGAGTTCAGTTATGTCCTTTGGATATCCCTCAAGTCAAAGGAATCTGTTGTGGTCTGGCTTAAGCCAATGGTGTTTCATTTTATTTTTATTTATTTTATTTACTTCTTTTATAGCTTGCCTTTCGTGCTGAGGCTCAAGGTGGATTGCGAAATGGGGGGGGGGAACCCTCTATCATGCAGCATAAAAATTCCAATAAACAATCTAGTAGGGCTAGGATCACAGACTTGGAAAACAATGCAGAAAAACAAACAAACAAAAAGAAAAACCTGCCTAAGGCACGACATACCATAGTGCAGAAAGTGGGTTACAAAAGTCAAAGACAAAGAGGTGTAATTCGAGCAGCTAATAGGACAACAGAAAGAAGGGAGGGCATAGATGTCTACAGAGGAATCCTGAAGGTACTGGTTTTTTAGAAGTGTCATTGGGTAGCTGTGCTGGTATGCAGCAGAAGAGCTAGGTTCAAGACAGTATCACCTTAGAGACCAACAAGATTTTTGCAGTGTAAGCTTTCAAGAGTCAAAGGTCTCTTTGTCAGATAACAGACAACAACAGATGCACAACAGTTTGGCGTTGGGAGCCAGTTTGGTGTAGTGGTTAGGCTCACGGACTGTAATCTGGGAGAACTGAATTTGATTCCCCATTCCTCCACATGCAGCTGCTGGTGTGACCTTGGGTCAGTTACAAGTTCTTTCAGAGCTGTTCTTGAAAAAGCTCTTTCAGCCCCACCTACCTCTCAGGGTATCTGTTGTGGGGAGGGAAAGGGAAAGGAGATTGTAAGCCCCTCTGAGACTTGGAGTAAAGGGTGGGGTATAAATCCAATCTCTTCTTCTATGTAAGAATCATTCTGTTCTGGTTCAATTCTCCTACTTTTGTGTGAGAACAAATACGTTTGACCAGTAGATTTAGCTGTCATCCATGATTTGGAAGGGAAAGGAGATTGTAAACTGCTCTGAGACTCCTTTAGGTAGTGAAGGGAGGGGTATAAATCCAACCTCTTCTTCCTCCTCCTCTTCTTGTTCTTGTTCTTCTTCTATACCTTTGACCTGAAAGATCTCCAGAGAGCATAACAGAACTCAATTTTTGTCCCTCTTCCAGGATATGAGTGTACATACATAGGCAACATGCCAGGTCATTATATGAAACATGTCTATCTACGTCAGGTCCTCTCCACTTCACAGATTTTTTTAAAAATGTACCCTGATGTGGACACACTTCCAAAGAGTCAGTAAGGGATCTAAAGTGATCTCTGAGTGACTGCCCACTACCCTGCCATGTAATTTCTGCAGACGTCTTTGGGCATGGCAAAAAGAAGATTCCGTATTGAATATAATTGCAGTTAGAGATGCTGTTGACACTTGTCTTCCCTGTGCTCAGAACATGAATTTGGGGCACACCTCACTGAATGTTATGCTATTGTTGCACTATAGCAATCAGTCACCTCCTCGATTGTCTTGTCCACAGAAGAAAATCCAGTTGACTTGTGATGCTCACCTTCTTCACAAAGGTAAATATTACAGTCTGGACTTGTTCTCTGGCTTGGATTGTAGTCTTCGGAGTCCCTAGTCTTAGATGTTATCTTTGGATAATTGATAATGTGTATTTTGTCAGTAGCTTTATGTCATATAGACGCAGTAAGGATCTAGACAATTGGCCCTTACCAATATGGCTGGGTCATTTAAACTTTGTTCCATCTACGTGAGATGTTCACAGGGGGGAAAAAGTCTCTGTGTAGTTCAAATAACAACTAAAGACCCCACAATGCAAAAAGCTTTTTAAGCTAAAAATGTTCCTGTTACATTCCTGTTACATTCCTTTTTAAGCTAAAAATGTTCCTGTTGGAGCACGTGCCCTATGAGGAAAGGCTGAAGAGTCTGGGACTTTTCAGTTTAAAAAGAGATGGCTAAAGGGGGACATGATAGAGGTTTATAAAATTATGCATGGGGTGGAGAGAGTGGACAAAAGAAAATTTTCCTCTCCCAAAATACTAGAACTCAAGGGTATCCAGTGAAACTGATGGACATTAGATTCAAGAAACACAAAAGGAAATACTACTTTACATCGAGAATGACTAAAATGTGGAATCTGCTGCCAGAGGATGTAGTGATGGCCACAGGAGTGACAGCTTTAAAAGAGGATCAGATAGATTCATGTAGCATAAGTCTATGAATGGCTACTAGCCATGGTGACTGAGGGGAACCTCCACATTCAGAGACACTAAGCCTCTGAATCCCAGAGCCAGGAGGCAACATCAGGGGAAGGTCTCAACCTCTATGCCCTGTTGTTGGCTGTCCAGAGGATGCTGGGCTAGATGGACCATTGGTCTGATCCAGCAGGGCTCTTCTTATGTTCTTACTCCCTAAAACATGTAACAAAGGTCAATGAGAGAAAGATGAGAGAAATCATAGTATGCTTATTTGAAATATTAGGAGATGGTTACACATTTCTTTTACGTCAGCTGCTTGTTTGAACTGTATACTGTGAACTACATATACTGTGTCATATGCAGTGCTCAGCTGGCTTTGTCTCATTAATTCACCTAAATTTATTGATCATTCTATTTTGGAGGTTAGTTAGTTAGTTTTATTATTACGGTCTTAAGACCAGCATACAATACAAACATAGTATGAAAAGGAAGGAAAAAACAGAGATAATATACAGAATAAAATCTAAATTTAAAAACTTTTAAAATGCGACTCCCACAATCTAAGAATCAGTGCACAGACATCAGCAACTGAACGTGTAATCTCTGCATTCTTATCTGATAGAAGCCAGTGAAGTCTTCCTTTGTTCGTATTGATGTTACCAGGTATCCTTTCAACTAATAGGGTAATGATTTTAAGATGAGCCTCTCTGTAGAATGGGCAACTGAAAAACATATGCTCTACTGATTCGACCTCGCATGAAGTGCATGAACATAGCCTTTTTTTATTTTACCTGCCTTGAATAACTGCAGATGGAAGGGCAGAACATCTGGCTAGGGCGAATGCCCTTCTAAAGTTCTTTCCCTCCACTGAAGTCAGATATGTAGCCAGCTCAATGGTGCTTTTGATATTTAGCAATACCCTGAGTTTTGAAGCCTTAGTGATATCAGATTGTCGTTCGATATCCTCTACTCTTTGTTTAATTAGCCCTTTGGCTTGCTCAAATCCATAGGACAGAAGTAGCTGAGGTGAGAAACCAATTCTATGAATATAAAGGTAAACTGCCTTAATTCAGCTGGATTTGAAATCATCCTGGAATATCAGGGGAAGCAAGCCTTGTGGGTTGAAATGACCCTTCAGCCACATATAGATAGATAGAATACAAACCCTGGCTTCAAACCTAAGATTACCAGACTCCTGTTGTATCCAGGCATTGGATACACAGTTAGGAACTTGCAGAACAGCTCATAAAAATTTGGATTGGACTCTTTCTTGCGATGTATTTTGGAGGTTAAGTTTTTTGAGTGGAACAGCTAGGGAGCAGTATTTCAAGGGGCATCATGGCCTGCAGCAGAAGGGGGAAGGTGGGAAAGTCGTGCTCTGCAGGGGAAATCCTTCAACCTGCAGAAATGCTTCAGTGGATTCACCCCAGCAGCACCAGCAGCACCCCAGCAGACCTTGCATCAAAGGCACATACAGGCCTCAATGGTACAAAATAGTGGGATTCAACGCAATAATATTTAGCATATGAGCAGTGTTTCAGAGCATTCAGTGCTTTTCACATAGATTATTTCAAGAATTCTCACCAAAATCTCTATAGTAGGTCTGTTATTATTCACATGTTGCTGGGGTTCAGGTTGGCTGCTAAGAGGTGTTTGGCTTTAAATAAGATAAGAACATAAAGCCATCTTAAAGCCATCTCTGTCCAAAGACTCAAGGCTGCTAACAACCAAATATGCCCGCTGGCATGGAAAGAAACCATTAAATGACGTAATAAGGATGCACAAGATAATTAAAAAAATCAATAAATAATCAATAAAAAGCATATTGACAATGTAAAGATCTGAATCTCTTTCTTTCTGTCTCTCTGTATTTTTATGCTGCCTTTCTCCCTGATCAAGGTTGGGTGATCACGGACTTTGTGATTTTCAGCTGTTTTGTAAACACTGCACTATAACGGTTGTTAAACAACAACAAAAACAACAAAACAATAATTTATGTAGATGAGACACTATTAGAACTACCCAACTTTTATTTGTACCCACACACACATTATTCTCATTCATTAGTTGCAGTTGGAAATAAAATTCTTTAAATTATCTGATCTTGGAAAAAGAACTTTGCCTTTTGTACTATAAAAGATGGGCCTTCTCCTTGTTCCAGGCAACCCATCATGACTCAAGTATACAGTGGAAATGGCAAAAAAAAAAAAAATAGAACAAAGTTTGAGTCCAATTGCACCTTTATGACCAACGAAGTTCTGGGTATAAGCTTTCAGCAAGTGCATCATCGTCTAGCTCTGACCAAAGGAGGCAATTCCTAAGACACTAGTACACCAGTGGAGGGAGCCTCCCAAGAAGAATGGGACAGAGTAGTCCTGACCTGGATAGTTCGGGCAAGCCAAGTCTCATCAGATCTTGGAAGCTAAGCAGGGTTGACTCTGGCCAGTACTTGGATGAGATACCTCCTTGCCAGGGGTCATTTCATAAAAAAGGAGGTGCAGGAGCTCATTGGCATAACTCATTAGAATAACTTATTTGCATATGCCACACCCCCTGACATCACTGGAAGTGTGTCAGAAGGCAACACCCACCACTCAGGCTCCACTGGACTGTTTTGGATAGCTATGGGGGGGGGGAACATGCAAATCTGTTCTCACAGAGGAGGGAGAGCTTGTACCTGAATAACACTTGGTCTTAAAGATGCCACTGAACTGTTTTGGACTGTGGGGGGGGGGGCTCTGCAACTTATCTGACTGCTTCTTGCTCTGACTGAGGGCTGCTGGGAGCAGGGGGTGGGGCTTGTTGCATGTGCCCGCCCCTGGGCCCTTTTCTGCTGGAGCTCTGCTCCTGTGTGCTCCTGCAGGAAATGACCCCTGCTCCTTGCAATACCAGTAGTTGGGAGGACAGGGCTTTATTCAGCCACCTCTCTGAATATCCTCCAGGCCCCCAGTAGGAGTCAGTCACCAGAGGTTGCCATAACTTCAAGCTGCACACCCAGTCAGCCACCAGAGGTCACCATGATTTCCAGGTCCACACAGACTCACATATGAAAACACACACACACAAATCAATGGGACAGAGTAAATTAGGTGAGCATTACGCTAAAATATTCCCAAAGACCAGGGATAACAAAGATACAACTTACCCAAGGAATGCATATTGGAAATAAAATCTATACCTAAGTAGAGACAGTTGGCATGTATGAATGACCACATCAGGAACTTGAACTGGCTAAAAACCCGCAACAACAACAGTGTTAGGTGGTGGTGAAAAATGCAAACACAACACAGGCAACTTATGGCAACCCTGCATGGTTTTCAAGGCAAGAGACAAAGAGAGGTGGCTTGTCATTGCCTGCTGCTGTGTAGCAAGCCTGGATTTCCTTAGTGGTCTGCCATCTAAGTACTTACTGTAACGTACTGACAGTATTACATGAATCGCCTAATCCACCTCCCATGTTAAGCTTCGAGCCAGCCAAGGCTCCAGCAGCACTGACAACTATTGATCGCTTCAGAACAGCGACCAATCACAGCAGACCTATCCCCTGAGCGGGAAGAACTCTCATTGGTCCTTATCCACACAATCTTATTGGTTGTTGTTTGTAAATAGGCATGGCTACATTAGCCCGGGATTGTTTAAAAGGAGCCAAGCTCCCAATGTTAATCTGTTCTGGTTTTGAATGCGTTTAAGTGCTTGTTTGTTACTTCATTAAAGCTGAATCACTTGCTGAAATCACTCTCCGGATCTTTGTTAGCGGCGATCTAACACTTACCAGGGCCAGGGTGAGATCAGGTTAGCCTGGGCCATTCAGGTCAGAGCAATTAATAGGTACTGATGTGATTTTTAAAAAAAAACTGGGATCAAATAGCAATTCCCATTTCTTACTGGTATTTTATGATGGTGGTGGTGTTTCAGGGAAAATAATAGTCTTTGAAGTTCCATCACAGATCCGGTTTCTCCATTTTATATATGAACCAGAGTACTTTACAATGAATAACATCCTGCTAGGAAAGCCCAGCAAGCAGTATAATTAGCTTATCGGCATGTCAAAGTTTAAATTAGGAGCACGTCAATCTGTTTCATAGTATAACGGATACTTTAGGAAAGTTCCCCATTTGGCTTTGGAAACTTGTTATTTTCTTCAGATGATGCAGCTGCAGTGAATGAAGAAGAAGAAAAAAGCATTTCAATCTTATTTTGGCTCATAGCACTTCATCCAGGTGCAAATCATTCTTGCTCTCACTAATGTATACTGTGAGTGACTGTTAGCTACCTGTATTAATGTTTCTGGCAATGAAAATAGAGACAAGATTGGAGGGTTGTTTTTCTCTCCCTCTCTCCAGCAGTAGCTTATGATGTTCAGCTGCCAAATAGCATTTTAATGATGGTCAGCATTACAGTGGCAAAGTTTTTGACTTTAAGAACTCATGAATTTTCTTGCTAGGTCAGACCAAATTCTTTCTAATCCATCATTCTGTTTCCAGTCAATGGGTTGCATCCAAGTATCTGCAGATGTAAGGACCACAGATTTCCACCACCTTTCTCTCCTCACACCTATCCTTTCCAACCTTGGGACAGTTTATTTCCAGGGTTGTAGTACCTGTGTGGAGTAAGAGGAGTCTATGGTGGGGAAGAAGAAGGGGGTGGAATAGCCCCCTCTTCCCTTTTATTTTCTCTTCCCAGAGCTGTGCTGAGGTAGTTTTATCTCATTCCCCCCCCCCCCGCACTATAGCCTCCTGACCCACATGGCTATTACCTCATGTGGGTATTGCTATCCAGGAACAAAATTTCCGAGGTCAGAAATGACTGCAGTGCTGGGAAGAGGAGAAAGCAAGGAAGAGATACAACCATCACCACCTTCTGCTGGTGGATTGCAGGATTCAATCCTCTAATCTAATGTTTGTTCCCAACATTTGGCATTACAGGGTTTACTACCTGTTGTTGAGCAATAATCTACTCCCAGAATATCTCATTTGTGGCTATATTCTTTAACAGTACAGCTCCATGCACTGACTAAAGAAAACTCTGCATTGAATTGCATTGTAAAAGTGCTGGTGTAACAGAATGGCTAGGATTGTGAATGGAGAGCTAGGAATTCCCCTCCCAGAAGAGCTGTAGCACAATGATTGAACACATGCTTTTTATGTAGAAGGTCCTAGATCCAGCCCCTATAGTTAAGGCAGAAGAAGAAGAGGAGATTGGATTTATACCCTGTCCTTCACTCTGTCTCAGAGCATCTCACAAACGTTTTTCCCTTCCCCTCCCCACAACAGACACCTTATGAGGTAGGTGGGGCTGAGAGAGCTCTTTCCAGAACTGTTCTTGAGAGAACAGCTCTGACAGAACTATGGCTTGCCTAAGGTCATCCAGCAGCTGCAAGTGGAGGAGTGGGGAATCAATCCCGTTTCTCCCGAATTAGAGTCCACACACTTAACCACTACACCAAACTATCTCAGAAAATATTGGGATACACCTTTCTCTGCCTGAGACTCTGGAGAGCATAACCCACTTCTGACACTAGTCAGAATGAACTATGCTAACTCAGTGGACCTATGATCTGACTCCAAATAAAGCATCTTCATGTGTTCATAAATCCTATGTTACAAAAATACAAGAACTGCCTGTGGTTGGTTCAGATCAATAGTTCATCTCATCCAGCATTGTTATGCATAGGAAGAAGCAAGATATGATTTCACAGTCATGCCCTGTCATTCGCTCCTAACACCTAGCAATTAGAAATCTAGTGTGTCTCATCACTTGAGGCTCCACTTAGCCTGTCATGGCTGATATCTATTGATTGTCCTATCTTCCAGGAATTTGTCTAATTCGCTCACTAATGCGTCTGCTCTTTGCAATGGGCAAATAATTCTGAATGTGCCTAAACATTTTGGTCTTCAAAGAAGGCCCATCTTCAAATACTTCAGGAAACAGGGCCTTTTCAGTAGTTGCACTCTTATTGTGGAACTCTTGGCCAAGCTTCCTGTCCTGTCACCTTCAGGATATTCGTAAAAACGTTTTGTTCGTTTGTCTTGGGAAGCCATTGGTGAGTGATCTGGTTGCTTCACTTCTGGCTGTTTGTCCTCTGCAATTAATGGTTGATGCTTTTACATTTTAAAGAGTTAGCAGTTGTTTTCAACTGTAAGTCCAAGGGATCTATGGATTTGAAAGACGGTATACCAATTAAAAAATTAGGATAAAAATAATAGGTTTAGGGGTTTTTTTTAAAACTAAGACAAAGACAAAGGAAACACAAATGTTTGATCAGAGTACGTTTCCAGTGCTGGTTACAAAAATTCTTTATTACAAAATTGCTGAATTCTGCAGTGTGGTTATAAGTAATGAGCAGCTTGCCTTCCATTACTGCATCCTTACATTGACTCGATGGAGTTAACTGTGTCATACTTTACACCATAAGCTATGTAGATTGCTCTGTTGTTTGGAAAAGATGATTCCAATCTGATATCACCTTCTTTGTGTGCCACACACTCAGCATAATCTGGCCCTACAGCTGCTAAGCCTGGCTGTGCTTGATATTCATAGACAGCATTTTCACACCCCAGTGGACACTATACCATGATTCAGATTTCAAAACAGTCTGAAGGCACTCGGGTGCTGCTTTGCAGGCAACACGGGGAAAAAAATAAAAAGAGTGGAGACATGAGCTTTCAGATATCTTCACAGAGTCAGGATTCCAGCCCACAGAGCTGTTAAAATCTCGGTGCCTGGAATACACGGGTGCTTGACAACAGCATGGCTTCCAAGCCCTCCAGGTGTCTAGGGTCACAATATGATCCCCCCCCCCAATATATGTAGTTGGATGGTGTGTTCTCAATTTCACCTTAAAGGTTACTTGTCAAGATTACTTTCTTGGCTGTGTACTGTATGCCTGTCTTGGGAACTGGATCTCTCAACTTTACCTGCATGCTGTTTGGGAAATGTTGGTATTTGAGCAGTGAGGTGTTGATAATAAGATATAAGTATTTATGACATTTAAATATGAATAGGAGTCAAAGGCTCTTCTTTCTGTTTGAATGTCATCTTTCTGTATTGGAGGGAGGATATGGGCTCACACCAGCTGACTGGACCCAAGTTCCCGAGTAAATTAAACGATTACCAAAGGTCAGTCTGTAGTCATAGATAGATCAGTAGAGAACCAGAGGCACGGGGAGAGAAAGAGTTCCTGAATGCATGGACTGACCACAAAGACAGCATGCTCTAATCTCCAGAATGCTGGACTTGGACTTAAGTTATAATTACTGTTTGGCCCTACACTTATTGGGTGTCTCTGGCACATTGCTGTCTCCCACTAGCATCTCGGTACCCTAGTCTGTAAAATTGTCAAGAATTCATCCTCTCAGCTACCCCTCCCCTGACTCTCCCCAATGAGGGCTTGGTTAATGGATTACCACAGTGCAGTCTACATGGGGCTACCCTTGAAGATAACCCAGAAACTACTAAAGCTACATTGGCTGACATTCCACTTCTGAGTTCAATTCAAGGTGCTGGTTAGGACCTTTAAAGCCCTTCATGACCTCAGATTCACATATTTGAAGGACTGTCTCCTTCCATATGTCTCTGTGCACCAACTAACTTTGTCCCCCAGTTTGCCTGTCTTGGTTGGTACACATTGCCAAACCAAGCTGACAGTTTTAACCCTTTGTCTCAAACTTGAGAGTTTATTTATGTCCTTTTGAGAACCTTGTGGACTCATCTATAAACTTCCTGCTGTGCCACTACTGACCAATCATCTGAAATTTGTGATAAGAGGTGTGGTGTTTTTTTTTAATGACACCCAAGCTAGGATTACAATCTATCTTGGCTCTTGGATAGTTTTGATCGAAAAGCATTTAGGGCTTCCCAATCCAGCTTGCTTCCCTGCTTATCCATCTTCTTGAGAGCCGGCGTGTTGTCATGGTTAGAAATAATTTCTGGGATAGTGAAAACAAGTGTGGTGTAGTGGTTAGAGGGTCTGACTAGGATCTAGGACAGCCAGATTCAAATCCTCACTCTGCCATGGAAACTTGCTAGGTGACCTTAGGCCAGTCATATACTCTCAGCCTAACCTACCTTACAGGGTTGTTGTGAGGATAAACTGGAGGAGAGGAGAATGATGTAAGCTACTTTGGGTCCCCGTTGGCGAGAAAGGTAAATGAAGTAAATAAATAAAACTGCCTTTTTCTCCTTCTCTGGAGTAACTCCTAGAATTCCTTAAATTGCCCCTCATCTAACAAACACGGCTGTGCGTTCTTTCAATGCATGTTTCCTCCTATTCCTTCACACCTGTCTCCCCACATTATGAGTAAAAATGAAATAAGCAAATGCCATAAAGCTAGGGAGAGTCTACAATACTTGTATTTTAGGGATCCTCTCTGATGCAATTTTCAGTACTCATACATTGTCCTGTACTGTCTGGGTAGAGAGCCCTTGGTGTACTGAGTGAGACTCTGAGGGAAGTGGATTGTCCTGCACTGGTCAGCAATTAGGCAACAGAAATGAGTGTCCAGGGACCCAAAATTAGAAAAAGGAGTGTTGTTGTTGTTGTGCGGGACCTGGGAGAACTCCTGGCAAGACACCATAATTCAGACAATGCCAGATGGGCAACCCTGTAGGTCTGTGGCAATAAAATAAAACAGAAGTTCAGTGGCACCTTAGAAATTGTCTGAATTTATTCCAGTGAGAGCTTTCCTGCATCAGAGCTCACCTCATCAGATGCACGAAGTATATAACCATTAGGAACATGGATTTATACCAAAAGCTCCAAACTATAGAAAAGTGTGTGGGAGGCATGGCAGAGGAGATGGCACAAAGAGATGCCAGTTTTAAAAGAGATACAATCAAAGAATGGATTTATCTCAGTCCAGTCTCAAGAGTGGATTGATTACTTCCCTTTTTTGTGATTTTGTTTAAAAACAAAATGATCTGAATGTGACCCAAATAAAATGTTTGTCTCCAGCCCTGGTTGGGATTGCCATGGCAGGTCTCTGTGGACCGGAACATTAAATGGAAGACGGGAGAAGAAGGTACACTATTCTGGTCACCCTGGAGGAAGAATGGGATAAGAATCTGATGGACGGATACAGAGGGCAATTGATTATGCTTGTAATAGCTGGGCTAACAGACAAAGATGTAATGCCGAATGAATGTTTGGTTCAGTTGCTGCTACTGATGCAGTCACCATTGCGGCAGGTGGTCGGATGCTTCAGTTGTTCCCTTAGAGTACTGTTATTTGTGTCCTGTGGATAATATCAGATTTGCCACCAGTTTTGAGGGGCCTGATGGCAATTGCTGATGTGTTTGCTGCTGCACTCCAGTGCAAAGTATTGGAGGGCTTTATCACATGCTGAGAAAGGTCAAAGCAAGCCCACATCTGTCTCCCAACTGGGACATTCTGAACTCTTTGCTACCCATTAGGAAAAATAAAATAAAAGCTCTGGTTTGATGAACTGCTTGAGGCAGATAAAGTTATTGTTCCGCATTTGAAGATAGATTCAGGTGGACAGCCATGCTGGTCTGAAGCAGCAGGGCAAAGTTTGAGTCCAGTGGCACCTTTAAGACCAACCAAGTTTTATTCATGGTACGAGTTTTTGTGTGCACGTGCACTTCCTTAGACATTGAGCTTTCATTGTATCTGAGGAAGTGTGCATGCACATGAAAGCTTATACCTTGAATAAAACTTTGTTGGTCTTAAAGGTGCCGAGATGTGGGGTTGTGAGTGTCCTTCCTAAAGCAAGAAAGGCAGCAGTGACAGTCTTCTCTCGCAGATATCTTCAAATGGTGTGTCTGATGGGGAGTAAAGCCATCAAACAATTTACAGCTCAGGAAGGTACCGGCTGTGTCTCTGAAGGATTCACTGCTCTGGCTTTTCCAATCAGCCTCTGTTGTGGGGTGGCAGTTCTGTCTGCCTCAGCCTTGGGTGTAGGTGAGTCGTGCAATTACTCCCAGTGCAGAGACATAGCAGAATTATTCTCATACACCCTAATCAAACTAGATGGGATGGAGGTCAAGGATCTCCCAGCATCTTTAAAAGCCAGATTTCCTTCATGCAGAGCACCAATTTGGATTGTGGCCATGGGAGAGAGAACAGTGTGGTAAAAGAGTATACAGATGAATTATACAGTTAATAAGGTGTTTGCCTTCTGGTAGAGTTTGGGAAGTCGAATCAGGAATAGATGTTATAAAATGACTACTACAGGCCTCTAGGGGATGGTGTATAGAAATATTGATTTCTAAATGTCTCCTGCATTCCCCTGGGATGTCTTGCTGATAGCTGTGCCTTGTTTCCTCTTACAAGCCAAATGGTAGGCCCCATGGCCTCATTGCCATGCCATAAACCCACATCCTTCATGCTTCCAGGCTGGGAGAGACCGGATGGCCTCAGCCAAACATGCCAGAGGTCACGTAGCCCATGGAAAAGCTGGAGGTTGAGGCCATGTGACTGCAGGCGTGGTTTCCAAACTTCCAGCCTATCCCCACTTGTCCCCATGACAACCAAAAAATTGACCACACACCCTGCTACTCCTGATTGGCTGATGGCCACAGCTAGTCATGATTAGATTGGGGTTTAATTGTCTGGTCCCTTGGAAGAGAGCTCTCTGTTCCTGCTCTCTCTGGTGTTCTGTTCACCTGAAATGCTGTCCTGCCATGCTGTCTGTTGGAGACCAAAGGGTTGCCTTGTGCCCTAGAGCACATGGAGAGCAAAGAGAGGATTTTCCTCCTCAAAATCCTTTGGTGAGACCTGGATTATCACAATGGACAATCTTGAACTCTTGGAAGCTCCTGCATGTGGTAACTATGAATTATTAATGTTTAGCCAAGGCAAACTGCCCTAGCCTTTCTTGTTTTGAAACCTTATGGTCTGATTTCAATACTCTGTGCTGAATAAAATATTATTCTTGTTTCTAACTTGTTTTGATATTGTAACTGGATTCCAAGGCTAAATCTTGCAGCCTGAACGCTGACCACACATGCTACCATTGAGCATTGAGTGTGCATCTCTGAGGAGGTGCTAGTGTGTTCTGTCCCAGAGGCTAACCTAAAGGTTTGGAATCCCTCCCTTGGGGAAAAGCCGGGACTAGTTAAAAAAGGGATTCTGGTGGCATATTGTTCTGAAATCCAGAGAGGATAGCATACCTCTCTGGGTTGTTGTTTAATATATTGAAAAAGTGTGGGCTTCCCCCCTCATTCCTGGACAGGCTTGGGGGGCAGAAACCTATACAGATGGTTCTTGGGGTCTCTAGGGTATGGTTGCCAATTCCATGTCTGTAAATTCCTGGAGATCTGGAGGTGGAGCCTGGGGAGGCTAGGGTTTGGGGAATGGAGGGACCTCAGCGGGGTATAATGCCACAGAGTCCACCCTGCAGTGGAAGTGAACTCTGTAGTTTGGAGATCAGTTGTAATTCTGGGAGATCTCCAGCCTCCACCTGAAGGCTGGGAATCCGACTCCAGGCTCAAGATGTACAATATGTAAATAAACAAATTGGGGGACCTGGCTTCCCATCCAATCTGGAGGCATGACCAGATCAGTGCCAAAATACAGGGGGAAGGCTTCTCTTAGGAGGACTATTGTAATTATATCTCTGATAGTGAAGAGCGATCCCCTTGTGCTGATTAAAAAACAAAAACTTCAGGGAGGGGGAATCCAAGGCTAGTGTGTCTGCTTCTGTAAAGCCAGGATAACCCCAGGTTTCAGAATACTGTGACAAATTAAAAAAGGAGGAGGTAACTCCCTCAAAATGTAAACAGCAACGATACCCTAGCAACCCATAATGCTCTATGTGATATAGGAAAACAAGGGAGGAAATGGTAGGCTGAACAGATGATGGAGGGGAGGCATAAAAAAGGAAAATTGGATGGGTGGGTAAGGAAGGAAACAGAAAACTGAGCAGATGGATGTAGGAAGAACTGGGTATGGGGCAAATGGGCGAGGGTAGAAAGAGACAATTGAGTGGGAGAATGCGGCAGAGAAAGTGGGGTCACCACAAGTAGAGAAGAAGTGGGAGTCAGTGAGGGGAGGATGTTCTGATTGTTCTTTCTATGGTCAAGGGCCTACCAGCTGGACAGCAAAAAAAAAAAAGGCTACCCACAGACAAGAGGAAGAAGAGAAAAGATTGGATTTGTACTCCGCCCTTCACTTGGAGTCTCAGAGCGGCTTACAAACTCCTTTCCCTTCCCCTCCCCACAACAGACACCCTGTGAGGTAGGTGGGGCTGAGAGAGCTCTTTCATGAGCTGCTCTTTCAAGGACAGCTCTTGTCAGAACTATGGCTTGCCCAAGGTCATCCAGCAGCTGCAAGTGGAGGAATGGGCAATCAAACCCGGTTCTCCCAGATTAAAGTCTGCACACTTGACCACTACACCAAACTGGCTCTCGGAAGGAGAGACAAGGAAGGAGTTCCTTCATTCTTAGGAGACTCGCCAGATATATAGAAAAAAAGTATTTGTTAAAGGGAAAAGACACTAAAAAGACACATTCAGCGTGTTCATTCCTCTCCAGAAGTCAAAGAATGTTGAAGACAGTTGAGCATCAGTTGAATTGAGGGGGGGGGGCGTCAGGAGGAAGGGGAATTACCTTAGTTGTGTCCCTAACATTTGATAGAATCTTTACAGGAGAGATTAGGATTAGTGATACATTCCGTGGGGAGATGCACCTTCTGGCCCTCATCCAACACCAGTCCAGATGCTACAAGGTTTGGAGGGTTCTGAGCACTCTGTTCCAGTAGAAGGATTAGTCAGGATTAGAGGGAATGAGTGGATGTCTAGTTGTAATTAGTATCACATACATTTATTTTAATTTTTATTCACTTTATTTATACCTCACCTTTCTCTCCACTGGGAACTGAAAGCTGCTTACAGCATTCTCCTCTCCTCCATTTTATCATCACAACAACCTGGTGAGGTAGGTTGGGCTGAGAAAGTATATGACTGGCCCAATGTCACTTGGTAAGCTTCCATGGCAGGGGGGAGGTTCAGACCTGGGTGTCCCAGATTCTAGTCCAAAACCCTTACCACTGCACCACACTGGCTAATAAAAATCACACAGACATATACTGGACTTTGTGAAATGCAAAGAGGACAGAGCTCCTAATAGCTTTTAATATCCTATCCAAGATGCAACATGCCGAAGGAGAAGTAAAAATGCTGCTGAACTACCAGGGCCCAGTGCCAGCCAAGCAGGAAGATTCTCTTCCAGGTCAGTAATGTCTTGCTATTGTGCTCTGGGAGGTTCTTAATCTTCTCCCCACTGTTCCCCACAATTCCTATAGTCTTCCCACTTGTACACCCTTAAAGTAAATCTTTTCTGGTATTGTGGTGTAAATGCCACCAATATTTAGCAAAGGGGGGGGAATGCTCCTGTCTTAGCTATCAGCATTTTTAAAACTGCTGGTCTACAGCTTTTCCATTTGATTCTGTTGATTATATAAACCAGCTCTTGGCTGCTTCAAACCATCTGCTCCCTGCAGCATAGATACCTCTGGAGAAGCACACCTTGCTCCTTTGAACTTTGCTTCTGACAGCCTGTGGTGTAGATCATGTGGGGAATCTGTTTGAGACAGATGTGTGAATGATCCCACCACTGCATGGGGTCAGGGAACTGGAATTGATGACCCTACTCGTTGCCTACAATCCTATAATTCTAGATTAAGTAATTAACCATAAGGCTCGACATGGATAATTAATACAGAATGTTCATCAGGCTAGTGGGCCTGAGAAGTAATAATTTACATCTGTAAATTAATCAGTTAATTAATTGGTTAAAAGGAAGAGGAATAATGGATTAGAAATCTTTAATCAGCTGACAACTCTACTTACAAGGTGAGTCATAAGGCTAACACCCCTATCCTAAGCACACCTCCTTGGAACTAATCCCCATTGATTTCAGCAGAATTATGCTCCAGCTAAGTGTGCTTAGGATCAAATTCTAAATGTACAATCTTTTGGTGGAAATGAGCTCATGACTTATAGGACCATTATAGCGTTCCATGATTGTTTTGGGTCTGTCATTAAAAAATCACATTGTCGACTCAGACACACTCCACTTATCTCTGTGACATAATCTGTAAACTAAACACTTGCATTAGTTTGCTCTGCCACTAAACTGTTTCCAATACATTAATGCCATTATCTTGTTAACTCTGGCAAATCCCAGCCTTGTTATAAATGTGTCATTGTTGGATCCCCAAGCATCGAGAATAAATCCACGTTTTCAAGAAAAGCAAAATTTATTTCAAAGCGTTGAAGACATACTCAAACACGTTCTTTGTTAGAACTGGGGATACACAGTTAGGGCAAGCATAATAAAGGAACTTCAAATAGATACAGGTCCAATGAATAGCTTTCCCGCTGGCGGGCTAAAGAAACAGTTGCGCGCCCAGTCTATGGGAACCAGGCAGAGCATTAGTCAAAACACAGGTGCAATACTCATGGGAAAAGCAACAGCCAAGCATTACAGCATCTTCTCCCCCACACAACCTCCAGCAGTTATCTTTTGCATTCCAACGCAGGAGCAGGATGATAGAAACCAAGCCGGGTGCAACAGGGAAGGATATGTACACAGAGGTCATAGAAAACAGAATGGCAGCTTGCTGACAGTCATTCAATAAGGAATTATTGTTGAGAAAACAAACAAAATGAAAGGAGAGCAAAATAAAAACTGCAGGATTGTGGGGAAATCATTCCTGAAATTGTTGCTGTGTTTTGTACTTTTGTAGTTGATTAACACATTATTAGGGCCTTAAATGTGGTTTTGACAGATCTGCACATAGCAAGTTGCACTTAAATCCATAAGTAAAATTGATCCACGGTGGAAAATATATACAGCAATAACGGAGCAAATCCAACAGAGCAAGCTTAGCTTTGTTCTAATTTATCTCTTCTTATCCCTGACTTTCTAACTGCAAAGACACAAATACTGGTACAACCTTTTGGCAAGACAGACTTTGTACATCTCATTAGCTGTTAAAGGTTTGGTTAACAGTTTGGCTGTTATTTTCCTGATTTTTATAAAGCTTTTGCTGTGATAAAGCTTTTGTTACTCGTGTATTTATGACTTGAATTGTACCAGGGCCACTGGTTGCTTATCACATTTTCCTTTCTGGTTGGTTTATACCTCTTAACAAGAGATACAAGAAAAATAGGGGGAAATGTCAGTCTATTTATCTATTGTTTTTCAGAGATAAAGCAGTGCTTTGAGGCCATGGTCAGGTGGCTAAGGCAGAATAAGCTGAACCTGAATCCAGACAAGGCAGAGGTAATGCTAGTCAGGAAGGCTGATCCTCTAGAGTGACTGGATCCGTTTGTCCTGGATGGAGTAGAGTTGGCATTTGTAGGCAAGAGCTTCGGGTGCTCATGGAACCAGCCTTGCTGTTTCAAAAGCAGTTTTGTGGGGTAGTAAAGTTTCTTCCAGAGTATCAGACTACTATCTGGGGAGACCCAGGTTTGAGTCCCATTCTCTCAGCCTAATGTACTTCACAGGATTGTTGCAAGGGAAAAATCGAGAAGAGAAGAATGATGCTTTGGGTCCCCACTGAAGAAAAGGCAGGGCATACATGCATTAAACAGGGCACATCACAAACCATGAACCAAACCACATTTTCCTGGTTTGTGCTCATCCCTAGTGGAAGAACATGTTACTGTTCATTAAGTATTTTGTACAACTGACATTACCTAGAGTGACTGAGATGTAAAAATGTATGTTGGGGGTTAGTTAACTACCTGCTATTTAGGCCAGGAATAGAAAGACTGCCAAAAACAGATCTCACATTCCAAACAGATGATTTATTGGGGTGTGTCCATTGGAAGAGTTCATGGATGCAGGTTTCCAGAGTTTGTGTCAGGGGAGAGAGGAAAAGAGGTTCTTTAACTTGATTCCCCCACATCTTGGGCTGTGGAGCACTTTGTTTATGAGGCTTTCCCATCCCTTATGATTTTTTGAGCAAACATGACGCTGCTTGAGCTGGGGAAAGGTCAGCTCTGCCGACACTGTCTCTAAACTCTTCTGGTGGATCCATCTTCTTTGAATGGCAGTTTTAATAAAGTTTTCACTAGGAGTGTGCACTCGGTATAAACCAAGCCGAGTATTTTCTCAGCCAGTTAGCAAGAGGGCTAGTGATTCAGCTATCTGAAAATACTCAGGATTTTGGGGGCCTGCCAGAAAGCTGCAGTTACCCCTGAATCGATTCTCCATTATAGCCTATGAGGACCATCTGACAATCCCAAATATTTCCAGAATCCCAATACCATACCGATATTGGGATTTGTGAATACTGGGGAATGCTGATATTTTTCAGGTTCAATATACCCAAGCCTGAAAAATACTGATTTTCTTGTGCACACCCCTAGTTTCAACCCATTTCAGTTTGAGCAAAAACCAAATCATTTTGCATTTCAGCCGTTGGTACGTTTAGTCACTGGCAATGTATTTTATGAGGCAGAGTGGCCCTGGCTTGTAATTATTTCCCAAACATCTAGAATTAATTGTCAAGCCGTTGTCACTTGTTCCAATCAGAATTTGTGACGGTCTTTCTAAAAATATATCCATTTACATTTGGCAGTCTAAGTGGAAAAATAAAGTCAATCCTGCCCAACTTTGTATGGTGTGAAACAGCGTGTAAGGAAGTAAGCAGCAAATGATTCTCAAATTGATTATTAGTATTTGTTATTCAGAAGATGTTGGTTTTGAAAGCAATAATATTACATTCTAGAAATGCAAGTCTTTTCTTCACTATAATGTTATGCTATCTAACAGATGGCTCAAGGTTTTGAAGCATGCTTTCCTGGAACATTCTTTTCACCCAACAGTGCATCCTACAGGTATTTATGCTCCTATAAGGAGACAAATACACTTATTCTAACAGTTCATCAAACAAATAACACTTTTCAGGAGTAGACTTGCCATGTTAGAATATACCTATGTCTCCAGATATATTCAATGTATTACAGATTCATTGGTGTGCTATTGCTCCATCTGTTTACTTAAAAGCTTTTTTATGAAGAAAAATGGATTAACTGTTCTGCCCAAAAGAGGAGAACTCCTTGGACTTGGTAAGGGTAATGTTTATGGAAAAGAAAATCTTCACTCTCTTCTCGTAGTACAGTGGGGAAGGGCCATTTCTCAATTAATCCTGAGGTTTTTTAAGGACTAAATCATCAATGGAAGAATAGAAATACATCATTTTCTTGCTCCCACTGACTGTGAAAATGTAAACGTAAAGAGGTAACGTAAAGAGGAACCCCTTTGCAAGCATTGAGAGAATAATGGGAATTTTATTTGGGGAGGGCATTGGATCTCAATTCAATATGAATCACCAGTCATTAAAGGTAAGTCCTTGTGCATGTATACCCAGCTGTCTGGGGCACAGAACTGGCAAATAGCAGGAAAGTGAGAGGAGACGACAGAAAAACCTTGGGCCTATCATGCCTCACAAGCCCATGGTTATGCCCCCCTGGTCAAATGGGGTTTGCAGAGATACTGCCTCTGTACCCTGTCATGGACCCCATGAAGGTCGCATCTACCCCTTGTGCCACAGCTGCCTAGTTCCAAGGCTGGTTCTTCTTTCTACCATTTGATCTCCACACAAAAAATCCTATATTTACATTTTTTTCTATCCATCACATTTTTATCTATCCCACTCTTCCTCCAAGGAGCTCAGGTTGAAAACATAATCTTATTTTTTCCCATTTAGTCCTCGTGCCATCCCTGCATGGTAAGGTTAGGCTAACAGAGACTGACAGGGTAATCCAAATAAGAGTTACATCCTTCTAAGTCCATTGAAATCAAAGGGCCTATGAGGGTGTAACTCTGTTTAGGACTGCACTGTGACTGGCTTATAGTCACTATGGAAGTATTATGGTTGAACTAGGGTCTGAATGTGGGTGTCTCAGATCCCAGCCCAATCCCTGACCACTATACAAAACTGTCTCTTCCTATCCTGTAAGGTAGATTAGGCTGAGACTGACTGGCTCAAAGTTTCCCATGTCAAAAGGAGACACCCATTCATTACATCACACAGGCTCCCACATAAGCAGCAAAAAGAAGGTTTTATCGAAGGCTTTCATGGCCAGAGTTCATTAGTTGTTGTAGATTTTCTGGGCTGTAGGGCCGTGATCTTGGCATGTACTACCTGATGTTTCACCAGCAGCTGTGACTGACATCCTCAGAGATATAACACAGAAAGATGGAGTACTCTGTGTCAATGTGAGAAGAAAAAAATAAGTCACAAGGTCTACAGAAAATCAACTCACATGGATCGCTATTTACACAAAAACTCCAACCACCACCCTCGGCAAAAAAGGGGCATAATCAAAACATTAGTAGACTGTGCAAGACAGATATGTGAACTGCACTTTCTCAACAACAAACTAAATCATTTAAATCACGCACTTTAAGCAAATGGCTACTTCAAGAATGAAATCAGAAGAGTGATCAAACCAAAGGTAAAACAAACAACTGAGGAAAAACAGTCTCCCACAGGAAAAGTGTTTTTGCCATATATCAAAGGAATCACTGATCAGATGGGAAAACTTATGAAAAAACACAACCTACCAACAGTATTCAGACCCACCAGAAAAATACAACAGATGCTACGACCGGCAAAAGACAGAAGAGACCCCCTCACTTCTGCATAAATATACCCTGCAGTTGTGGACAGGTTTACATTGGAACCACACAGCGTAGCATCCAGACAAGAATAAAAGAACATGAAAGACACTGCAGACTTTGCCAACCTGAAAAATCAGCAGTGGCTGAACATAGTGTAACTCAAGCAGGACACGGTGTCTTATTCCAAGACACTGAAATGCTGGACAACATATCCAATTACCATGTCAGATTACACAGGGAAGCCATTGAGATTCATATAAACATAAACACAGTTTCAACAGGAAAGAAGAGAGTTTAAAAATAAATAGGGCATGGATTCTTGTCCTGAAAAACACAACATGCTCTACATCTTACAACAGCACTACTGGTAAGATTAGAATTTCAACAACCAATCCATACGCAAAAGAACCTCCTCAGGAAAGCTCCTCCATTAATATGTCACAGCCTGGGAAACTCCTACAAGATAATGACTCAGCCCTACCCCACCTTCCTGAGTAGATATAAATTACCTGCCTACCAGGTTGTTGTGGCCATAATGGGCCACCTTTCTTGGTCAAAAGAACTAAACTACCCTGTATTACTACAGATAGTATAATAGTGGAGCCACATAATGACAGAGCTCTATCTTGCTATATTGAACACATACACACAAAGCTGCCTTATACTGAATCAGACCTTTGGTCCATGAGGATCAGTATTGTCTACTCAAATTGACAGCAGTTCGCCAGGGTCTTAGGTAGAGGTCTTTTGTGTCACCTGCTACCTAATTCCTTTAATGGGAGATAGTGGGGACTGATTCTGGGACCTTTTGCATACAAAATACATGGTCTACCGCTGATCCACAGCCCCTCCCCTAAATATTGTTGTAAAAATTACTAAAACAACATATGCAAATGTTTTGAGCACTTTAGGTAAGATAAACAGGGTTGCTAAAATATTTTACTAGGTCTCTATTAATGTAATCAAGCTCTTTTTATACGGTCTCTTCACCTATGGGCCTGGGGCAGTGCACAAAATAAAAATTATCAAGCCTTAACAAGATTTTTTTTAACAGTAATAAAAGCAGACGGGCACAACCCAAACAGCCATGATTAACAAAACCCAGAAATAGGGTTCCTATTCTCCAGGGGTGGGAGATCCCCCACTTTTGGGGGCTTCTGTCTGCCACTGGCCAGCTGGCTGGCAGGGAAATGACGCCCCCAAACAGCAACATTGCACGGTAATGTCCCTGACATGATGATGTCACATGGAAGTGACATCATCATGTTGGGGGATGTTGTATGGCGACGCTCTGGTTTTTGGGCAAAAAGCTATGGTACAAGGGCAATTTTACCACAGAGTTTTGCTCTCAGACCAGAGTGTCACTATGCAACATCCCCGATGTGATGAAGTCACTTCCATGTGATGTCATTGCATCAGAGATGTTGCTGTGCAATGTTGCCGTTTGGATGTGGAGCCCTGCCCCACTCCCAGAAGGCTCTCTCCCACCACCTGCCGGCACCTAGCAACCTTACCTAGAAAACAGAACTACATGTCATCCAATCAATTAAACGCAAGCTGAAATAGAAATGCCTTTGTCTGATGCTGAAAGATGCATCATGATGGTGCCAAAGGTAAAGAAACAGGGAGGGTATTCCCAACTCAAGGGGGCAGCCACTGAAAAGGCCTATCCCTTGTGGTCCTTTGCCTTAGAAGGTGGGGACACAAGGGCCTGAGATGAAGATAGTAGTGGCTGGGCAGGTCTATGTATGTTAGAGCAATACATTCATCCCTCCACTTCATTCCATTCCTTTTCTGGAAATAGTTTTACTAGCTGGAATTTATTGTTCAGTTTAGTGGAGCTCAGCTGGTACAAATGCATTTGGGATGGCAGCCAATGCTTTCTAGCTTAAACATGTTGCTTATGTACTAGGTAATGATGTGGCTCTGTTGATTAAAAACCCTTTAAATCCTGATCCTGTACTGCAAGGTGAAACACAGGGAAAGGCTGCAAGGTGAAACACAGGGAAAGGCTATAGTTTCTGAGCTGACAATACTGTACCACAGTTTTCCTTGTGAAGAATGCAGAATATTAAGATTAGTTCTTTCAAACTTTTGAGATTCCTTTTTTCTCCTTTGAAAGTTTGTTCATCACTAAAGAGATTTCACCTTCAAAGATCCTCGTTCCGGAGGGATTCCCCTTTGAGGCTTTTCACTGCAGAGGAAATGTCTCCTCTCCTTTGATTATTTTCCTCTTCAGAAACAGTCACATTGCTTGGGTATCCTCTTTGAAGTTGAGTTTCGTCTTTCTTTTTTTACAACTTAAAGGATTTCCCCTTTGAATACATTCACATCGCTGAGAGGTGACCATTCCTCCTCTGACATTGATTCTCTTTGATGAGTTATAGAATTTGTGAAAAAGTCCACAAAATTAATCCCATAATGACTACACTGTGGCTAAATCTAAGTGCTATGGGTATATCTGGTATTCATGTTGGATGGATGTAAGCAACACTAAAAATACAGCCCACTGGTGAAACAACCTCTGTGTGAAAATTACTACATTGGAAGGTAATACAGACCCAGTTAATGCTCTAAGATTGACCTAAAATCGCCTTTACAGGTAGGCAAAAGATTGCTGATCACTTTTTGCCAGCTAGCCTCCAGTCTGCTTGTCTAGTCTGCTTGTCTAGGCTAAGGACTGACAGAGCATTGTGTCATGTATGTTTTAAATAAATAATGTTTGAAATAAATAAAATAATGGGTTATATAAAAACTTTCTCTGGCGTTTCCATTTATGTATTTACTTCATCTGTACCCTGCCTTTCTCCCCAGTGGAGACACAAACGGTGCGTTCAGACGAGGCATTTATACCGGTATAAACTGCTGCGGTTTCAACGGGTGCAATTTGATCTGGAAGAAACGCGATCACACTCACCTCCTGACTGCGCAGCACATCGCGATATGCCCGTTCACACTACCGATGTGCAGCAGTGCGCATCGGCAGTTTTTAATTTTTTTTGCATTTGGCACATGCACATAGACAGCCATCCACAGAGTTGAGATCTTCGCGCAGGCGCAGAACACCCCGTCCCGAAAAGCGTGCCCTGAAGCGAAGACTTCCCTTTAAACTTTTACAGCAAAAAGGGCCTCTGTGAGCTTCTGGACTCATCCACAGCCTAAAACTAAGCATCTTTTTAAAAAACAAACAAACAAACACACAAACGCCAGAGTGAAGCTTCGCCCAACCGCACATCGCCTACTTAAAAAAAAAGGTGGCCGAAAAGCGGAAGCCTCGGGCTTCTGAACAGAAGTGGCTAGACACCGGCGGAGAGCGATCAGATGGGGATAATGCGGCTCGAACCGGTGCACTCAGGATACCACCACTTGGGGACCTAGTAGCAGAGTACAACAGTTTAAAGGCTGTTTGCAATGGTTAGGGATGAAAGGCAGATGTTCCCCGTGTGATCGCCCGTAAGTACACTGATTCCAACCAGCATCTATACCGGCTTAAATGCCCGTCTGAACGCACCCAGTGTGCTGTGTAGTTCGACCAAAGTGGTCTGTACCTCAGCCTTCCCCTGACAGACTGAATTCAAATGGCCCTCTAAATGTAGGTAGTACACATAAGACATCAGGGGAACAAGTTAAAAAAAAATAACTGATGCCTTTTCCAGTCTCCCTCAGAAACTAGGCCCTGAGACAACTTCAGTCTCTTCCTTGAGTTTTCACTAGGCTAGCCTGCCTTATCACAGACAACAGACTGGTGCTTCCTGTTTACTGAGAAAGGTTTATCAGCCTACCCCTCTGTAAGCACAAACCCTCTCCTCCAGCACTCACTGATTTAGCCTGCTTGCACTCAAAACAGACTTTGAGCCCTAAAGAAGCTCCCAAGACAACTTCTGTCCCACAACACTCTGGAGAAACAAACCTTATCCCCACATATTTACTGGTTTAGTGCATTTGCACACAAGACAGACTCTGAGGCAGGATCCCTCCAGTCTCTCTGTCTGAAGGTTCAGACCTTATCTGAGCTGAGCTGCCAATATAACAGCTTTTTATATCTCACTTTACCCTTCCATCTGGTTTCCTCAGCCACTCATGGGACCTTGGTTGGTTGGTAGCTGTTTTGTACAACCACTAAAGAGGGGCTGGTGACTGATGAAAAGGGGCAGGGCCTGTACCATCTGTCACAGCAGCCTTACATCAAATCATGCAGTCCCTAAGGTCCACCCTCAAATTTCCAGGAATTTCCCATTCCAGAGTTGGCAACTCTGTGAAGTTGTGAGCTAGTTCAAGAAAGCTCAAATTTCTTGTCTGAAGCATTCAAAGTTTGTCTAAAGTGTTGATTACATTTGTGAGCTAAATTTTGCCCCTTCTGCTTCTTCCAACTTTTTCACAACCTATCTGTTGTATTTTAAATTAATTGTAATAGTGTAAAATAATTTGAAGGAATGTCAGTTAATGGTTTAGAAATAACATATTAATGGTACATTTTTTAAAGTATGTTTTGTTATTTTGGTCACCTTTAATGAAAGGTATTACATGGTTTTTGGATTTTGTGTTGGATTAATTATGGCCATTGCTTCTCTTTTCCAAGTTGCTTGTGGTAAATTCAAAACATGATTCGTTCACGTTGTGTCTCATCAATAGAAACTAACCTCAATTGCTCTAGAAAACTCAGCAGTTTAACTCATTGGTAAATGCGAGTTGCAAAAGAACTATGAAGCTGATTAGACAGGTTTCTCTGTCAACTTTGCAATACTGTTAACAGTGAAAAGTGAAAAAAAACCTTCTACACTATAGGTTTTACTGGGAGAAAACTGTGGGATGTTTCAGGATTGGTGCATATCTGGAGTCTGTACACAAATTTGCATTACAAATTCCTGGTTGCTAGAAGAAGAGTTGGGTTTTATACCCCACTTTTCTCTACCCAAAGGATTCTCAAAGCAGCTTACAATTGCCTTCCCTTCTCCCCACAATAGACACACTTGTGTGGGGCTGAGAGAGCCAGAGAAATTGTGCTTTTTTTAAAAAAGGGAATTCAATGCATTAATATCTGTCAGTTCAGGGGCTTCGCTGGAGATAATGAAACCTCTCTATTTTTTTTTTCCAGTTTACTAAGAAAATCCAGAAGGTGGTGTTTGGACAGTTATTTTTCTATATACATGTCTTCATTGTCGTTCTTATAATTTATTAGCATATATTTTAATTTCTTTGATTAAGTCATCCTGACAACCTATTTATTTGAAATTCTTAAAATAAACACACTGGAAAAAGAAAACTTCTTGTGGGAAGTGGGGAGGCTGCGGTTCAGTGACAGAGAAATTGCTTTGTATGTGAAAGGTCCCAGTTTCAGTCTCCAGTTAAAAGGATTACATGGCTGATGTGAAAGACTGAGATCTGGATAGCTGCTTGTTAGAGTGGACTTCCTCGGTGAGGGGGGAAGAGCTGGGCTCACAAACTAGTGGGCAATGTGGCCTGGCACCTCTTTCTGGCCTCCTGCCACCGGCGCCGTCAGCTAGTAGTGAGAGAGGGGGTTAGCGGGAGGCCACAGAGAAGCACTGAGCTGTGTTGCTGTCCCAAGCCTCCCCTCCCCTGACCCCCCCAACCTGCTTGCGGGGTAGGGCGGGGTAGAAATACCTGAATAAATAAATAAATAAATAAATCCTCCTCTGGCTCCCCCCTCCCCAACCTCCAACCTCCATCTTTGTCCAGCTACCCCCTCCCTGACCTCCCCCTACCTCCATCCTCACCCAGCTCCCCCTCCCTCCATCCTTGCCTAGCTCCTCTTCCCCCACCCTCCATCCTCGCCATCGCCACTAGCCAACTGAGATCTGGAAAGCTGCTTGCTAGTCAGAGTGGACTTCCTTGGGTTGGAGCAAAGCCGGGCTCGCAAGCTGGCAGCAACACAGACTGATGCTCCTCCATGGCCTCCTGCAACCAGTGCCATTGGCTGGTAGTGGAAGGCACCATGTTGCCGGCCCAAGGCCTTGGAGATGAGAGGGTGACTCACCTGCTGCTCTCCTGCTGTTCCTGCCAAACTCTTTGGTCTGGCTGCCCTGCACAGAGTTTAAAATCTCTGCGTAGAGGGCAGGAGATCTGTGTGCTAGCGCACCCTAGTGCAGCTTTGGAGAAACTGTAACTGGGATGAAAGGCATGAAGTAAGTAAGTAGGTGGGGCTGTAAGCAAGTGAGGCAGGATATACATGAAGTAAGTAAATAGGTGGAATTCTTGAGATGGATTCCTGAGGTGGGCAAGGTAACAACTCATCATTCCTCATGCTTGTGGCAATCTTTCTAAACAAACAAATATTCCACTAGAAACAGGAATTTCCCTGTGAGGACTGTATCGTCTAGACTGAACTGCACTTCAGTTCTGAAGCTTGCACACCTTCAGCTAGTACTAGGCTAGATGTCTCCATGGTATGAAGTAGATCAAAGGTTAATATTACTGAGCACTTTATTAATGTTAATCTGATTGTTTTATTTTGATTTTAATGTTTATACTGGCACTTGATGCCCTTGTTGTGAGCCGCCCTGAGCCCGCTCGCTGGAAGGGTGGGATAAAAATGTGAGAAATACATAAATAAATAAAGAGTTTTTCAAAAGGTGTGATGACTGGATTTTGTAAGCCACCTTGAACTTTTTGGAAAGGTGAAGAATGAAATAAGTTAATGAAAATGGTAATTGTTGAAAAATGTTTAAGACAGATGTAAGGTAGACCAGATACTTCAGCTTGCGCAGAATGCAGAGGTCCACCTTTTCACTGGTACTGAGCAAGCATTTTTGCATATAACACCAGTTCTGCAACAGTTGCTGTTATTGCTGATTTGGTTCCAGGTACAAATCAAGGTGCTGGTTTGATTTCTAAAGCCCTTCATGACCAGGGCCTACATCCTCTCTAAATTTATTCAGCAAATGAGATCAGCCCAGCACCTTCTTTCAAGGTCTCTTGGGAGGTCCACTTGACTTCTGTCTGATGTTCAGCCTTCCTCACACCAGCACTTCATGGAATAATCTTCCAGAGCAGGTATGAAGAGCTCCCTGTCTGGAGAAGTTTGGTAAGATGGTCTACTCCAGAAAACACTTTCTGATTGAGCCTTTGGGATTCAGTATCTGATGCAGTTGGCACTTAATGTTCGTTATGTTCAGGGGCTAGAGAGCTGATTATATAGTATTTTATGATGGTTTTCTGGAAGTGACTAGGAATATTAAAAGAAAATGGGATATATGTTTAGACAGACAGAAGGCTGAACATGAAAATTTACAAAGAGAAGCTGTTGTGCCTGCCTTGGCGGAGAGGGCGGGATACAAATCAAAGTAATTAATTAAATAAATAAATAAAGGCTCTCCGTTTGGTTTGCACAGCACAAAGCATCCTTTGTTATTCTTCTTTGCACTTCTATTGCAAATGTATTTGTGTTTGTGTTGTCTGCTGCCTAGTAATTACTTTTTTGAAGTATGCTGTAAATACTTTCTTGTACAATTTGTTGACATTACTTTTACTAATTGTCACCCAGGATGTCTGTGTAAATAAGCAACCACTTGATGGCTGGGACTCGTCTTGCACAGAATAACCCTTTAATTACAAGGGTCATAACGTCCTGGTTTTGATTTGTAAATCGTTTTCCCATACTTGTATTAGTATTTCTTTTAAAATAATAATCCTAAACCTTGTGTATGCTTTTTGCCCTGTAGTATATATTTATTTTAATACGTTCAAATGAAATGAATGAGCTGTTTGATGTAGATACATTATACAGATATAGAACTGTTACTCATAAACATTTTATATAAGACCATTATGTATGTATCGATGTTTCTTCTAATGATTCTTGCATTTTCAGGAAACACAGATACATTCCCCAGTAGTACTACAATTGACCTAGAATTTGTACATGGCTTTTAGATAGAATGACTTCTTTTATTACTTACATTAAGTAAAGGTGAGACATATACCACTACTGGCTGGATTTTAAGAGGTATTTTTGTTTCCAGTTGCAATCTGTCCAGCCAGCTGCTTCTCCTAGGACACCTCTGAGAATTTTGATGTTGAATAAAAGTTACTTTGACATCTAGGCTGTCACCAAAAGTTTTTATATTTGCAACAAAGGAAAATTAATCTATTGTACTGAGAGATGAGTACCTGAATTTAAGGATCTGTGTCGGAACGAATGAGAAAAGGGTCTCTTTGGGATCTTTTCAAACTGCAGAGGATCGGACTGATACATATCTACAGCTGTCCATTGCTGGATATTTAAAGGCAATGGTAAGTACATAACCTTGATGTCAAGGCCTGGCTCTTTTTACCTACAAGACACGTGGTAGAGTTGAGCATGAAGAGTTAAATCTTGTGCTTTTACTTCTAGATAGAAGAGACCAGGAGTGCACACCAGGGGAATAACACTTTTTGTTGAGAGGAAGTAAAACATAACCTACTTAGAAATAAAATGCCAGAGGATAGCCCATAGGACTTTGCTCTGACATTCACTTGCACTAGCAAGAGTCCTTCTGATCTGAACATTTAAAGAAGAAGACCTGTATGTATGCTTTCACCTGTAAAGCTACTTGGAGCAGCTGCACAATTTGGTTCAAAGGAGCAAGACAAAACCGAGCCAGAGTACTGATAACAGAAGACATTCACAGGGTGACAAAGAGCATGAGCTAATGGAACAAACGGCCTCACTTGCCAATTCTGCACATTGTCTAAGGATGGGAAAATGTATACAATCCTAGATGGCCTGAAAAGATGAGCAAGCACTAAGCAATCAGGCACTTTCCACAGAGACCAATAAGCTAAGTAGAGAGATGAGGCTGGGCATTCCTTTACTTTGTTGCTGTTGTTGCTTACCGATCAGTCAGAGGCTATGGTCACATGAGCAGTTTGTGCCAATATCGTTGTGGTACCTTTGCAGATTTAAAGAGCACAATCAAACAACAGTTCTGTGCCCCAGTCATCGCCACCCCATTTTGCCCAGTTTTGGAAGTGGAGTAATCAGGCACCGGAGAAAGTCTGGTGTTAATGGATATCAGTGCTTTCACCCCACATTCCTGGATGTCTGAACTCTCCTGGTGCAAGCTCAACCTGGTTGGGAAGTCTGATCGCTCTGTTCTGTTTTCACTCTTTAAAAAAATCAGTTAGTGATGTGCACATAACTGCATCTTCGTGCACACCAGCAAGTTTTCAGTTGTCCTCTGAGGCGGGGGGGGGGGGGGGGGAGGGCTGAGAAACCTCCTTTGTCTTTTTTCATGCCGGTTCCTCTGCCTACAGCTTTGTAGCACACAGGGTGGGGAAGGGATTAATTAAAAAGATGAGTCTTTCCAGAGGGGGAGGCAGCCTCCTCCAGCTGCAAAATGGAGCAGTGCTGCAAATAAACGGTTATGCGCATATGCAAAAGACAAATTTGTACCTGCTTTCTTCCCTGGAGCCCTTCTGCCTTTCCCCATGGGCCTCGGAAGCCTCATTGCTGAGAACTGATATCTGTTGATATACACTAGATCGGGGGCAAAATTCCAGTAGGGATGAAGAACAAAGAGAGGTAAACGGTTGCTCAAGATGTATGTAGCTATCAAGAATCATGCAGAAGAAATTGCTGTTGCAGAATCAGACTAAGATACAATACTGAAGGAATATATTTTTTGCTGGTGCTTTTGACAAGCTTGGAAACCTGTGGGGAAGAGGCTTCTTCATCAGGTTCCTAAGTCTTTTTTTTTGGTAAACAAATTTTATTATTTTCCATAAGAGTTTTACAGTTTTTTCATTATTCACCTATATCCATTTCTTCCCCTCCCTCCTGTGGCTTCCCGCAATGCTTTCCCCTTACCCTCCACATTATTGTATATCATCGATTATATCATTTTTCTTATAATTACAGTTTTAAGATAACATCATTTAGCCTAATATTGATCTAAACGTATTAAATTTTGTTTCACATCCCAGTTCTTTTCCAGATAAATTTTAAAGTCATTCCATTCTTCAAAAAATACGTTGTCTTCTTTGCCGTTCAACTTTTTTGTGATTTTGTCCATTTTAGCCATGAACAGAACTTTTTGTATCCAATCTTCAATCTCTGGTACTTTCTCTGTTTTCCAAAATTGTGCATACAACATTCTCGCTGTTGTTATTAAGTACTTCAGGTTCCTAAGTCTTGAGTTTATGCTTCCAAGCCCTGACTGAAAGGGAATTGGAAACATTTTCTTTTTCTTTCACATAATTTAGAGGTAAATTAAATTTTACAGAAATCGAAAGGACAAAAGGAAATAACTTTAACTTTAGGAACACCTTTTTAAACATTGCAAGCAAGACACTGCTACAGTATGCTTAAAATTAGCATCATGGAGGGTGATAGAAATATGCTTCTACTTGCATCCAATTGTGTCAGTATTTAAAAATGTGAATTAAATTTGTTCTTTCACGTCTACTTGAGACTGAAAACCTCTTGGGATGACTTAAATATATCCATGGGATCTGCAAGCTCATTGAAGATTGTTTCCTCTTGGGTGTGAAAAAGTAATAGATGCTCTCTTAAACATTTTGGCTGTTTTTTTACAAGTGATGCTTAAATCATTTCCTGCCTCTGTAATTTGAGAATAAAATCAACATTGGCTGGAATGTTCTTTCCACTTAGATTGGTTCTCTCCCATTTTCTCTGCTGCACTAGCAACATTCATAAGCAATGCTTTCCAGATTAAAAGGCATCTTTGTTTCCTGCCCTAGGATCTAAATTGGCAAGAAAAGTATTCACAGTACCATACATCACAGGTTGGTAGTATGACTATTATTGTCAATACAGAGAAACCAACCTATGGTATATGGTACTATGATACTTTGCCTGCTAATGACCAAATGGGGGTTTGCTGAGAGTCCCCCTCCAATAGTTGGATAATCGCAGATACATGTGGGTATGCATGCATTTGTGTTTGTGAATAAGGAATCTCTTAACACAGCTCAAAATAAATTAAATGGAACTTTCTAGTCAACCAGTTATTTTTCTTTACCTTATTAGGGGCACTCAAAGACTTCTTTGTCCAGCTATTATTAGGAGAAGCAGATTTGTTTTGTACTATTTTATGACATGGGAATTTAAATAGTCTTGGAAACTATTTAAAACTACAATCCTAGAAGTTCAGATAAAATATATACCGAGGTTAGGAAAGGCACAAATAGTTATAGAAAAAGGCCTGCATGGTTAACAAACAAAGTAATGGAAGCTGTAAAAGGTAAAGAAGGATTCCTTAAAGCAATGGAAAGCTAGTCTGAGAGAGGTTGATAAAAGGGAACACAGGCTGTGGCAACTAAAATGCAAGTCTGTGATCAGGCAGTCAAAAAGGGGATATGAGAAGCATATTGCAAAAAAAGACCAACAATAAAACTTTCTTCAAATACATTAGAAGCAGGAAACCAGCCAGGGAGGCAGTGGAGCCCTTGTATGACCAAGGGGTAAAAGGAATACTGAGGAATGATAGAGAAATGGCTGAGAAGCTGAATGCATTTTTTGCCTCTGTCTTCACTGTGGAAAATGAGAAGTGATTGCCCACTCCAGAACTGCTGATTTCGGGAGGGGCGTTAAAAGACCTGAGTCAGACTGAGGTGACGAGAAAGGAGGTCCTATGACTGATAGACAACTTAAAAACTGATAAATCACCAGGCCTGGATGGCATACATCCGAGAGTTCTGAAAGAACTCAAATGTGAACTTGTGGAATCTCCTGACAAAAATATATCATTTTTCATTAAAATCTACCTCCATTCCTGAGGACTGAAAGGTAGCTAATATCACTCCCATCTTTTAAAAGGGTTCCAGAGGAGATCCAGGAAATTACAGGCCAGTCAGTCTGATGTCAATACCAGGTAAGTTGGTGGAAACTGTTAGTAAGGAAAGAATTAGTAGGCACACTGATGAACAAAAAATATTGAGGAAGACTCAGCATGGGTTCTGTAAGGGAAGATCTTTGAGGGGGTGAACAAACATGTGGACAAGGGGGACCCAATAGATGTTGTTCACCTTGGCTTTTGATAAAGTTCCTCATCAAAGGCTCCTAAGGTACCGCAGGGCTCAGTACTCGGTCCGATGCTTTTTAACTTGTTTATTAATTATTTGGAGTTGGGAGTAAATATTAAAGTGGCTACATTTACAAATGGCACTAAATTGTTCAGGGTGGTGAGAACCAGGGAGGATTGTGAGGCATTCCAAAGGGATCTGTAAAGGATTGACGAGTGGGCATCACCGTGGCAAATGAGGTTCAGTGTAGACAAGTACAAAGTGATTCACATTGGGGCCAAATATCTTAACTATAAATACACGTTGATGGGATCCGAACTGGTAGAGACTGAACAAGAGAGAGATCTTGGAGTCGTAGTAGATAACTCACTGAAAATGTCGAGACTGCGTGAGACTGCAATAAAAAAAGGCCAACACTATGCTGGAGATTATTAGGAAGGGAATTGATAACAAATCAGCCAGTATCATAATGCCCCTGTATAAATTGATGGTGCAACCTCATTTGGAATAATGTGTACAATTCTAGTCACCACACCTCAGAAAGGATATTATAGCATTGGAAAAAGTGCAGGAAAGGGCAACTGGAATGATAAAAGGGTTAGAACACTTTCCCTGTGAAGAAAGGTTAAAGTGCTTGGGGCTCTTTAGCTTGGAGAAACGACGACTGGGGGGTGACATGATCGAGGTTTACAAGATCATGCATGGGATAGGGCAGGTAGAGAAAGAAGTACTTTTCTCCATTTCTCACAATACAAGAACTCATGGGCACTTCATGAAATTGCTGAGCACTTGGGTTAGAACAGATGAAAGGAAGTACTTCTTCACCCAAAGAGTGATTAACACATGGAATTCACTGCCACAGGACGTGGTGGTGGCCACAAGCATGTACGGCTTCAAGAGGGAATTGGATAAACATATGGAGCAGAGGTCCATCAGTGGCTATTAGCCACAAGGAACTCTCAGTCTGGGGCAAGTGATGCACTGTATTCTTGGTGCTTGGAGGGGGGGTCAACAGTGGGAGGGCTTCTAGTGTCCTGGCCCCACTGCTGGACCTCCTGATGGCACCTGGTAGTTCTGGCCACTGTGTGATACAGAGTGTTGGACTGGATGGGCCTTTGGCCTGATCCAGCATTGGCTTCTCTTATGTTCTTATGCTTTTGTTTTTTGTACAGCCTCGTGCACATGTCTCATCTTATAAGGACAGACACCACATTTTAAATTGTGGTGTGGTGTAGTGTAGTGGTTAAGAGTGTTGGACTGGTATCTGGAAGTCCCCGTGGTCTGAATCCCCACTTGTGCCATGGAAGCTCACTGAGTGACTTGGGCCAGTCACACTCTGTCAGCCTAACCTACCCCAAAGGGTTGTTGTGAGGTAAAATGGAAGAGAGAAGAAGCCACTTTGGATCCCTATTGGGGTGAAAGGTAGGGTATAAATTAAATATATAAATAAATAAAAATGAATTGAAAATATGCTGTGAATTCAGCGACTGGAGGAATAAAACTGCAGATGTACACTATGCCAGTCTGGCGGTGCTCATCACTTATGCTGTCAATGGCTGACATTGCTGAGCAGCTGCTGCTATTATGTTTCTCATTTGCATACCCTAATTATCACTGGGCTCGCTGGAATGCAGGTGGCCTTGGAGAGACTCTGTCCTCTGAAATTGACCAGATCCACTCTGAAGAATGGAGTGGGTGGGATGGGCTATGCCAGATGGACGCCCCATGCCCAAGGACCTGGCAAATGGCCAGAGTCCTCCCCTCCTTGGCACATATCCTGGCAACAGGTGGCCATATTCAGGGCTATGGTCACTTGGGACTACGGTCACATTCCCGTGGCCCAGTGCAGCAACCCTTGAAGCCTCTGGCCTCCAAATCAAGTGTCGATGCCGCAGGGATGCTTCTGCACCACACGGGTCCCCCTTGTCACCCAATCTGTTTTTCACATTGCCTTGGTCCCCTGAACAGGGGAAAGGACTATAGTGCCTAAAGAGCTAGGAATTCCTAAACTGGGTGAAGATGGTAATGCCAAGCACAAGCTGCACCCCAGGTTGGAGACCAAGGTGTAATTTCTGCAGTTTTTTGTTTGTGGGGGGGTTCATTGTAGGGACTGTTACCACCACTGGCCTGCCTTGTTGTTGAGGTAAATTAGCTATACGGCAGCATAGGCCAGAGGGGTACAGGAATCGCACACCACTTGTATACCAAGGTCCGGCACAGTAGGAAGACTCCAGATTTGAAGAGTAAATTAAATAGGTTTTATTGAAGAATTTCCCTAATTACAACCATACTAATCATTCAAAAAGAGCAAGCAATACAAAACTAAGAAAGCAGAGGAGACTGATAGTGAATAGAGGGAGATGAGATTATGGCCCAAACCAAAGGTTTAGGAGTGAACTGCCCATTGGCATCAGGGGCACGCACACAAAATCTGAGGCCATGTACTCTGACGGATATAGACATTGGAAAACAATGCAGAACAATGGGAGGCCTTGGGGGTCTGGTCTCAGGTGAGAACAATAGATTTTCTAGACCAATAAGGAGTCAATGGAGATGTGGTACCAGGTGGAGCGTAATTCAGGTGTGACCAATGAGCTTCCAGAGGGGCAGAGTCTGGTTTAACAATAGCTATGATGGGATTAAGCCAGGTGCTGGATGGTTGGGCTGGAGTGTCCATTGTGGAACAACAGAGTGGTCTGGCGTTTCCCTGGTGCCAGACAAAAGAGGTAATGTTTCTTACTGTGCAGCAGGATGAACCTGAAGGGGAGACCGTTCACTAGACATGGAGAGTTAATGTTTACCTTGATAGGTCTGGCATAATTGTAAGAATGCAGATATCTTAGACAAATATATGGAGACAGGAATGAGAGGATTATTCCAAAGGTATTTCCTGACATATAGGTGAAACAGAAGATGGGGATGGAAACATGCAACATACTTCATTTATGACAATAGCACAGACCAGAGGCTCTTTGTCCCTCCCTGCCTGTACATTTCACAGACAAAAAACTAGCCATTTGGTCAGTAGAAGATGCCTGAAGCAAGGGCAGAGACTTGCCCATTCTTAGTCCTTTTAGACTCAGCTGACAGGAGAGACATGGGGGGGGGTTGCATGGAGGATGCTTGGTAGTGCAGCCAACCAGGAGAATCTTCACTTGGCCTGAGTTTTCCCAGCCAAGATGTAGTTCTCCTAACTTCCCAGCAAAAGCCATTGTTTAAACCAAGCCTGGCTCCATGAGGGCACTGCTTGTGGAGGTTCAGAGGTCGTTTTGGAATGTCTCTCGGCAAAGATCACCGTGGGTTCAGGGCTGGGGAGGCTGGCTACAGGACTGCACATCCCTGGAGAGGACCAATCCCTCCCTTACACTGAAATAAATCTTACACCGGCATTGGGGACAGTCAGTTCCCTATTCTGATTCCCTCCCCTCAGAATTGCTTTGTCAGTTGAATTTTGGCATGTGGTTCAGGGTTAGGACCTTCCCCTTTCCCAGATTTGGCCTGCTCCTCTTTTCCTAGGTTTGCCCTAGGCTCTTGCCCATTCTGGAAATGTAAAAGTCTACATTGCTGAGAACTGAAACATGGAAAATAAATATGTATATTTCTATACCTAATTTTAAAAAATCCCAATGGAAATTTGGTTATTTTTATATGTTAGGTTTGTTACAATTTATTCAAGAACAAATTAATTTCATTAGTTGGCATTTTTCGTCATGAAATGCAAGTACCATAGTAAAGGTAAAGGTAATGGTTCCCTTGCTCGAAAGCCAGTCGAGTCTGACCCTAGGGTTGTGGTGCTCATCTCCGTTTCAAAGACAAAGAGCCAACAGTGTCCGAAGACGTTTCCGTGGTCATGTGACCAGCATGACTAAACACCAAGGTGCACGGGACGCTGTTACCTTCCCACCGAAGTGGTACCTATTTATCTACTTGCAATTTCTTGCTTTCGAACTGCTAGGTTGGCAGGAACTGGAACACTCTGTCATGCGGCACACTCGGGTCTCGAACTGCTGAACTAACAACCTTCCACAGCCTGCAGTTCAGCGTCTTAACCACTTGAGCCACTGCAGAGATGTACAAATGCAATTAAAACTATCAGGACTGATTTTGCTACAATCATATAACATGGAGTGTCATTCATGACCAGGCCTCGGTTCCTGCCGGAGCGCACCGTCTCCGCCAGACAGGAGCCCAGGGGGCGGGAACATAAGCCCAGCCCCCTGCTCCCACCAGCCATCAGTTGAGACACGGTGGGGGACCCCGAAACATTCCCCCGCCTCCCTGAGCCCAGGGTGGCCTTGGACTCGTAGGGGCAAATTCCATCTCTCGTGAGAGGTCATTTTGGCTCCCCCAGCTCTCGTTAGGGGCTCATTAAAGACTTATGGCCACCGCCGCTGTTCTCGGCGGCAGCTGCGATGCCCCCGCGGGGGGGTGAAACGTTCCCATGCCTCCCTGAGCCCCGGGGTGGTGGCCTTGGACTCGTAGAGGCAAATTCCACCTCTCGCGTGTGATGTCAAGAGAGGTCATTCTGGCTCTCCCAGCTCTCATTAGGGGCTCTTTAAAAACTTATGTCCGCTGCCGCTGTTCTCGACTGCAGCTGTGACACCCGCGCACAGGGGGGGAACGTTCCCTTGCCTCCCTGAGCCCCGGGGTGGTGGCCTTGGACTTGTAGGGGCAAATTCCACCTCTCACGTGTGATGTCCGAGTGGCATTGAATGCCGCTAGTTGAACGCCAGGCCTGAAAAAGGGCCAGCCAAATGTCAATTTCTGCCCCATAATATCCTATGGGCCATTGAAGTCAATGGCAAAAACATAGGGTATATTCCGGGGGCTGGAGGAGAGGGAGTTTGAGGGAGAGGCTCCAAAATCGCAGGGTAGCTGCTGGAGCCTCTCCCCAAGATACCAACCACGTTTGAAGAACATTGGACCAGGGGATCCAATTCTACGTGCCCCCAAACAGGTTGCCCCTATCCCCTCCATTGTTCTCTATGGTGGGGAAAAAGTAACTTTTCCCACTATAGAGAACAATGGAGGAGATGGGGGCAACCTGTTTGGGGGCCCGTAGAATTGGACCCCCTGGTTCAATGTTCCTGAAACATGGCAGGTATCTTGGGGAGAGGCTCCAGCAGCTACCCTGCGATTTTGGAGCCTCTCCCCCAAACCCCCTCTCCTCCAGCCCCCAGAGTATACCCTATGTTTTTGCCATTGACTTCAATGGCCCATAGAATATAATGGGGCCAAACTGCGGGAAGCCGATTCAGATCAGAGAATCTGATTTGGCCCACAGCAGCCTGAAAGGGGCCCGAATGGGGCG
>NW_015174277.1:299046-307814 GCF_001447785.1 Gekko japonicus
GTGGGGTAGGTTAGGTAGACAAGGGGAGATTTGGCCCGGGGTCACTCAGCCAGCAGAGTGAGGATACAAACGTGGGTCTCCCCATATCAATCTGCAACTCTGACCACTGTGCAGTGCTGCCTCTACTGATCTGTAATGTTCCAGAGGTGTTGTAATGTAATACTCAGTTTCTCAAACGAGTGTATGCCTGTCTGTTGGTCCACTTAGGAGTCTTGATCCTGGTTGTGTGGTGAGCTAGTTGTGGCAAATGGTAGGGAAGCTCAGCATTTCTGTATACAGTTGTAGGGGCTTTATTGCAATGTGGTATGGCCTGATATTATGTTCTTATTCCAGTGTGGGGTATGTGTGGGGCAATGGAAGCTGAGTGATAGGGTCTCTCCAAGTGATTGCCAGAAGTGAGATGCATCCTGGTCTTGTGTCTTACAGATAATCTTACAAATAGTCCTTTGCATTTATATCATGCTTTCAACTTTAAAAGGATCATAATGCTGATTGTTTGAACTTAGGCAAATCACGAGAGAGTGAGCAGGAAGGGTTACATCAGTGCCTAGTTCTTGTGGCCCTTTCTTACACGCCCAGGGAAATGCTGATTGCCACTTTGGGGCCAGGAAGCAATTTTTCTCCAGGCCAGTTTGGCCCCCAGTGATCCTGGAGGTTTTTAAAATCATATTCTGGGCATGGAACAGGGGTCACTGGGTTGTGTGGGGGGTATTGGTGAATTTCCTGCATTGTGCAGTGGGTTGGACTAGATGACCCTGGAGGTCCCTTCCCACTCTATGAGTCTATGATTCTATAATTCACCCAGGCTGGCTGTGGGCACGCCAGCACCTCTGTCAGGCAGTTGCGCCTGAGATCCTCCCCCTCCCCTTTTCCTTCGCCGGACTTGGAGGTAAAGAGAAGGGATAGAGGGGAAAGAATGGATACCAGGTGCTTCTGCCTGTCAGAGGGGCTGGTGCACACTTCCGGTGATGTCAGGGGGTGTGGCATATACTAATAAGTTATGCTAATGAGCTCCTGCAGCTCTTTTTCTATGAAATGTCCCCTGTTCATGACACTTGTTGTGAGTGCAAAAATATCTACTCATGCCACTTATTCCTTGTTATGCCCTTGCAGGAGATTTTTCTCTGTGTTATTCCCTTCCACAAACTCATTTGCTTTGTACGAGAGTTCTTGTATTTCTGTTTCTGAGCTTAAAAGTACATACATTAATAAGCTTTAAATGAGCTTGTGGAGAGATGTGTGGGAATGGGGTGCGATAATCACAAAGTACAGAAGAACTGTGCTATGTATCAAAATGGAATGTTCATCAACTCATCAGTATTTCATTTATATTCTAGCTCTATGATATTTCTTTATCATTTTTGACCTGCAGCATCCTCTCCTTCTTCCCCATAGCCTACAATGGTAATTTGGTGTGCAGTTTGAGGGTCCACTATTGCTTTTTATTATATTCAAGGTTTGAGGGTATTTATTGAGGGTATTTATATTGATTTTAATTGTAAATAGTGGATTGAACAGTTGGTTCCTGTTGGATGGAAAAAAGAAAGGGTCTCCCATAAAATCAAACATTTCGTGCTAGTGACATCCATTTTCTAATTATTAACATGAAAGTTCTCACTAGACCCCAACTAATTTGAAAATGTTTAAACCAACAAATTTAACTTAACTTTGTTAATGACTCTGTCTTTAATGTGTTTCCCTGAACCTGAACAAATTACATGATATGCTTACAATGCAAATATATTCACTTAAGAATTAGGCTATGATCCACTAATCACTGTCTAGTAGACTCTTTGCATTCATAGGAATTACTGTAGAGTAAGTGGTTTGAAGGAGCTGCGGTGGCTCAAGTGGTTAAGACACTGAACTGCAGGCTGTGGAAGGTCAGTAGTTCAGCGGTTCAAGACCCGGGTGCCGCAAGACGGGGTGAGCTCCTGTCTCTAGTTTCAGCTCCTGCCAACCTAGCAGTTCGAAAGCAAGAAATTGCAAGTAGATAAATAGGTACCACTTCGGTGGGAAGGTAACAGCGTTCCGTGCGCCTTGGTGTCTAGTCATGCCGGCCACATGACCACGGAAACGTCTTCGGACAGCGCTGGCTCTTCGGCTTTGAAACGGAGATGAGCACCGCAGCCCTAGAGTCGGATTCGACTGGCTTTCGAGCAAGGGATCCTTTACCTTTACTTTACTTTAAGTGGTTTGAAGCTTAAAATTGTGCAGTCTATGGTCATGCATATTTACTCAGGTACATTTGCATAGGATCATGCTGTTAGTGTGTATGTGTGTGTGTGTGTGTGTGTAACATTTTTAATAAATACCTAAACAACTTTTAAAATATTTACTGACATATTTTTCATCAGACTTCACTATATTTTGTAAATACTAATTAAAGTACATCTATTTTGATGTTCGTGGAAATAGAGGCTATAATATACACATTTTTTACTGTCAGGCAATATTTCATAGCACATTCTTGCTATTAATGCCTAAACGGATTGTGCTCCACAAACCAGCTAAACCAGAGCATTTGAATATAAACCAGTTTATATCCAGATTCCAATTTCAAGTTCCAAAATACGTGAATGTACTATTTTTTTTGCAGATTGGTCTAGAGCTTGACAAGCTGTAATTATACAATGCATAATGGCATGACTACTTTGAGTGTGTGACTCAGTGTGGCATCATGTGATCATACCTTTATGACAGGAAAAAATTACTTTTCACATTCATTACTACACAGCCATGTGCATTATGGGAAGACTATGACATCTTCAAATGTATTTTTGAAGGGATTTTCATTTCACATTTTGTACTGAGATGTTGATATCAAGTATAAAATTCATGTACCACATGTCATCTGAGAATGCCTTTAGTTTGCAGCAAAGTTACAGAAATACTGACTGGAATATCATGAGGGTTTTTGTGTGTGTGTTTTGCTAAGCAAAGCAATGGTTTAAATGTACATGCCAGATTCTCAACTAATGTGAGATGCATGTACTCAAACGAAATACAAGGTTATACTCTAATGCCGCAGGTTTTAGGATAGAGCCCACATAGTGGTAGGAGTATACGACAGAAGAATAAGAAAAAGAGGAGGAGGAGGAGGAGGAGGAGGAGATTGGATTTATACCCCGCCCTTCACTACCAAAAGGAGTCTCAGAGCAGCTTGCAAACTCCTTTCTCTTCCCCTCCCCACAACAGACACCCTCTGAGGTAGGTGGGGCTGAGAGAGCTCTGACAGAAACTGCTCTTTTTCAAGAACAGCTGTGCCAGAACTATGGCTTGCCCAGGGTTATCCAGCAGGTGCAAGTGGAGAACTTGGGAATCAAACCTGCTTCTCCCAGATTAGAGTCCGTGCACTTAACCATTACGCCAAACTGGTACCCCCCCCTTACAGCGCCAGGACAGGGAAGGGCAGCTCCTCAGAGCCCCCCAGCAGACCCAGCTGCAGTCCCAACTGGAAACAGCTGCGTTCAAATCCTTGCTCAGCCATGAAAGTAGGGAATCACACACTGTTGCCTTCTCTAGACATCTTTCTCAATTAGCTCAGAGGCTCCTGTAACTTAGCAGCAACTGTGTCGGGATCCTTTTAGACTGCTAGCACTGACAGGGTTAAAAAAGAACAAAGTTTGAGTCCAGTGGCACCTTTAAGACCAATAAAGTTTTATTCAAGGTATAAGCTTTCATGTGCATGCACACTTCTTCAGAGTTCAGACACAGTGAAACAAGATGTCCTCAAACGTTACATAAAGGTGTGGGGGGGGTTTAGTTGTCAGGAAGGGCTAGTTAGAGTCAAGAGAAATAAGTAACTGGGCAATTATAGCTCAGATTGGATTAAAGCAGTTGGTAAGATCTGTGGATAGCAGTAAATCAGCATACAAATGCAAGAGTTACAAACATGTGAGAACTGAGTTTGAATCCAGTGGCACCTCCAAGAGAATTTTGGGCTGTACTTCCTGCAGTGTAGCTGCTTTGGCAGAGACAGGGAGAGAAGGGAGTCACACTTGGTGGGAAGGTGGCTGTGACTTGGGAAGAAGGATGGGAGCTGGAATGAGGGGGCACTGGATATGCATCTGCCTATTTTTACCTGTAGCCAGCTCTTCCCCGGCCCCATTGAACAAAGAGAGCCTTACATTTCAGTAAGCATGCCTAGCATCATGCCACACATTCCTATGCACATTTGGGGATAAGTCTCACTGAAATCAAGTGGATTACTTCTGAATAAACATGCAAAGGATTAGGATGGGTTTTTTTGTCCGTAACTAATTCCGACTTCTGAATAAACATGCAAAGGATTAGGCTATAGGAATGTATTTTTTTTGTCCATAACTAATTCTGTTGGAGGCCAGCTTTGAGAAGTGAGTGTGGGATCATAGGCATTGAACCTCCATCCCCTCAAGTGGTTTGTCAGCGAGTTCTGGTACCACAGTTAGTATTTGCTTCACGCTTCTTTTATCTTTGGGCTGGCAACGGAACAGTCAGAAGGCTGGGTTTGGCCCAGTGGCTTCTAATTTTTTCAGTGAGCATAATTAATACCTGTGGTGTGGGGGTCAGGATCATGGTGATCAGCTCCATCCCTGATCTGAATGTGTTCACTGGAGTATATGCATAGAGAATGCCTATAGCGAGAGAGCCAGTTTGGTGTAGTGGTTAAGTGTGCAGACTCTAATCTGGGAGAACCGGGTTTGATTCCCCACTCCTCCACTTGCACCTGCTGATGTGACCTTGGGTCAGTCACAAGCTCTGGCACAGCTGTCCTTGAAAAACAGCAGTTTGTGTCAGAGTTCTCTCAGCCCCACCCACCTCACAGGGTGTCTGTTGTGGGGAGGGGAAGGGAAACGAGTTTGTAAGCCACTTTGAGACACCTCTGGGTAGTGAAGGGCGGGGTATAAATCCAATCTCTTCTTCTTCTTCTTCTATATGCACATGCCTATATATGTACATATAGCAAGTGGAATGGACAGAGCCATATGACCAATCATTGGTAGATGCATAGATTCACATGCATATGTTCCAATGAACTATGCAGGCTGACGACAGAACTTACTTGCACAATCCAATCTATTTCTCATGCACATTTAACATACCTGCAGGAAACATGTGAAAAGGGATTTGGGCTGCCAACACAAGTACACTTTCCTGGGAGTAAGCCCTGTTTAATACAATAATACTTCATAGACCTACTTAGGATTGCTCTCTAAATGTGATCCAATGCAACACGGCGGTGGTGGAAAGTGCTGTCAAGTTGCATTGGACTTTGGTGGCTCTAGGAGGGTTTTTTTTAACATTCAGAGGTGGTTTGCCACTGCCTGCTTCTGCATAACGATCCTGAACTTTCTACATGCTCTCCCATCCAAATACTGACCAGGGCCGACCCTTGTTATTTTCCAAGATCCAAAGAGATTGGGCTAGGCTGGGCTATCCAGACTGAAATATGCTGCACATATTTGAAGGAATTATGAGGACAAGGAAATGGATCGACTGTATATGAAATAGGTACATACAGTTATTTCAGGTGGGACGAAAACTTGGCCACCCAGTTTTAAACCTTGTCATCTTGAAATAGAGTCTTATGGTTGTGAAGGAACAGTCACTTGTAGCAGCTATGGTTGTTAACTTTGTGTTGGAAAATTCCTGAAGATTGGGGGGGGGGGATCACTGGATTTGGGGGAAGAGAGGGAACACAGCAGGTTATAATGCTATAAAGTGCACTCTCCAAAGCAGCCATTTTGTCCAGGGGAACTGATCTCTGTTGTCTAGAGATCAGTTGTAATTCTGGAACCTCTCCAGGCCCTACCTGGAGGTTGCAGCACAAAACAAAAGGGATCACAGATATCGACAGGAAAAACAACACACAAGCAAACCCTGTGATATGAACAACATTTATAAGATTTTCCATGCAGCTTCATGTGGATTTTTATTGATTATGGTTTATTCCAGGATATTATGAAGGAAATGAAAGAATTTACGATACTGAGCTGAATTAAGAAGCTGACACCTCCTGTAAATATAGGATTACATCTGAGAAAGACTGTAAAGTTGAAATGAGTTCACAACCGGGTTGGACTATGTGGACTTTTTTGCAATATTGTATAAGTGAGAATGTTGGACAAATTGTTGCAATTTTGTAAAGTTTTAGAAAAGCAATGTAAATCTTATAAATGTTCATATCACAGGGTTTGCTTGTGTGTTGTTTTTCCTACCTGGAGGTTGGCAACTTTACCTAGGAGTCAAAACAAGAAGCGCAAGATTCTTTGTCCTTCAGTCACCATTTTTTTTGGCCATTTAGGATTGTAATTCTAAATTTTTGGACACATTTCCTAAATTTATATGTACGCTTGGGGGCAGCCGCCCTTTACCACAAAGAGAGTCCTCGTCAGAAGACACCGAGTCCAATTTGCCACTAGATTTGGTGTCATCTTGTGTTCTTATGTTCTTATATAAATAGCAGCATGTTGGCATACAGATAATAAAACCTTTTCTTACACATCCAGGGAACTTTGGGTTTTTTCTCTCCAGGCCAGTTTGGCTAGAGATTTTGGAGGTTTTTTGTCATCTTCTGGCAGTCACTGGTGGTTTGGGGGGGGGGAGGTATTGGTGAATTTCCTGCAGGGGGCTGAACTCAATGTCCCTGGAGATCCCCTCCAACTCCATGATTCTATTATTCTAAGAGATGTGAGAACAAAGTTTGAGTCCAGTGGCCTCTATAAGACCAAAAAACTGTAATTTCTGGGTACAGATAAGAACATAATGAATTGGCTTGTGTGGTGGTGTGACAAGCAACCGATATATCTCTCTCTCTTTTTTAAAATAAATGTTATTGCTTTTCTAAAACTACAATACTACAGGGTTGGGGGATGGGAAAACCTAAAACCAGAGTACCAAGGATCATTATTACAAAAGTTTGAAGTTATTGATACATCTCTTCTGTCAGAATAGTAAAGTGTGAGAGATAATACTGTAAAAATATCAAATTAAAAAGCAAACAATCACAAACTTATTTGGCTGTAATTGTATATCTTAGTTAACAATAAATGCTATAGTGTAAATATCATTATTTTGGATTTATGCATTAAGAGTAAACATCAGGCTAACGAAATTAAGTTATTTTGCTTTTTCCTCTCCTCCTGTCAAAGTCCAAATTAGTTTTTAAACGCTTTAAGGGTAGCAACCCCTAGTTCTGCTTCAATACCAAAGGGTTTTGCCAGACTGATCGAATTAATATCAGAGTCTTTCCCATCCTTCTCCCTCTTCTTCTTCTGCATCTTTGTTCTCCACTTTCTCAGGTCCCTCTTCCGCTTTCTGTTGTTGATTCAGGAACATCCGCTTTATTTCTTTCTCGCTAAAATTTTAAGTTCCTTTTACAACATATACAGCTTGTCGCTAAAGTGGTCATCTGGTCCAGTAGAGGGCATAAAGCTGCAGTTTGGGAAAGTCTATGGTCACTTCTGGTCTGGTAGCCGATTATGATGTGCCCGCCGTTCCTGTTATAAGTTTCGTTTTGGACGCCATTTATTCTGTTTGCTGTGTCATTGTTTACACAAAAGGAAAGTGTAAAAGTTCTCCATAAGTCTGGTAATTTATTGCTTTCTTGCTGGTCTGCTGCACACTCCATCGTAATCCGCTTCCTTTGTCCGCCTCCCGCTTTAAATTCAGTCTATCCGGGATTGGGCATTCCCCTCCCCCTTCCGCTTGTTTGGGACTTTGGGGTGGTTTTGCTGCTAGTGTTTTATCGATTGTTTGCTGGGTCATGGCTTCACTCACGTTTGTACTTGCGTTCGTTGCGTATCTAGAGAAGATCGTTCCTTAGGATCATTGTGTGCTCTGTCCGGTGTGCGCCTCTTGGTGCCATGCTGGCTCCGTGCCATGGGGACCTTTTGGGGCAAAAAGGTGCCTCAATCCTTTGGTTTCTGCCTTGGGAGAGGTACCTCTTGCGCCGCAGGCTCCAGCCCCCTTCCAAGGGGCCTGGGGGGGTCCAAGATCAACTCAGACCCCCCCATCAACATGTTTGCAGGGCACTCACATCAGAGCTACGATGGAGCACGCCTGCTTGTGAGTCGCCAAAAACCAGAAGTCCTAAGCAGCTGATATCTCTGTCAAACCCTGGGGGTTCCATTATCCTGAGTGCTGCAATAACTTGCAATTCTTCAATCTCCCATTCCAGTCTGTTTTTGAAATTCCTTTGACATGAAACAGTTACTCTGAGGTCCCCCATGGAGTGCTCTGGGAGGTTGAAATGTTCTCCTACAGGTTTTTCTGTTTTGTGATTTTTGATGTCAGATTTATGTCCATCTATCCTTTGGTGTAGGGTTTGACCTGTTTCTCCTATATAGAGAACAGAAGGGCATTGTTGACATTTGATGACAAATACAATGTTAGAAGATGAGCAGCCTGAGATGGCATAGTTAATGTTGTTAGGTCCAGTGAGTGTGTTGTCTGGGTGTATGTGGCAGCAAAGTTGGCATCAGGGTGTGTTGCAAGCAATGCTCCCTCTAAGCCATGGAGTCTTGTGAGCAAAAATTCTACTTTGTGAGCTACTGGCATTAAACTGCATCAATCAGTTGGCTCTGGAGCCCTCCTTCCTGAGCTCAGACAAAAATGTGTGAGCTGGAGGGTAAAAAACTGTGAGCTAGCTCACACTAACTCAGCTTAGAGGGAACACTGGTTGCAAGCTGTGATACCAGTCTACATGTTTAAATCAGATGCTGTATCATTGAAGGTGATGAGTAGTTTCAGATTGGGGGGCTGTCTGTGCAGTGGAAAAGGTTCCC
>NW_015174277.1:307829-321739 GCF_001447785.1 Gekko japonicus
TCTGGGAGGAACTCCAAATAGAAGTTCATGTCTTCTTGCAGGAGACAGTCTCCAGAGCACGGTGAGATGTCAGTTGGGGTGGTCCAAAGATAGTTTTGGGGTGCAGCCTCGCTCCAGTGTCTGCCTATGTGACTGCCCTGGGGGCAGCACACTTTGGAGCAGCTGGCACAAGAACTGCGCTTTGGACCAGGACACAGCATATTTCCCCTCAAAGGAGAGAGTCTGCTGAACATGGGGGTGTATGAAGTGTGAGGGTCCAAACCTCATTTTGGGTACAGAGGGCCCTTTATTCAAATCTTCTTTGAAATACATGCCTCTGGGAGGCACTCTGAATAGAAGCTCGTGGCATCAGAACCAGTGTTTGGACCAAACATCACTGTATGTCATCTTACAGGGGACAGTCTCCAGAGTATGGTGATATGTCAGTTGGGCCGCATGGGTGTAGACTTTCCAATTTCCCGGGGGGGGGGCTGGGGCTGGGCCAGAGGCATTGCTTTGCTAGGAGCAAGAGTGGCTCCTGGGGGAGGCTGAGCAGCTTCCTGAAAATTTCGGCGGGGGCTGAAGCCCCGCCGCCCCCACAAAGATTACGCCTATGAGTTGGGGTGGTCCAAAGATTGCTTTGGGGTGCAGCCTGGCCCCAGTGTCTACCTGTGTGATTGCCCTGGGGGAACCACACTTTGGAGCAGCTGGCACAAGAACCACCCTTTGGACCAGGACACAGCATATGTCTCCTCAAAGGAGAGAGTCCACTGAACATGGGGGTGTATGAAGTGTGGGGGTCCAAACCTCATTTTGGGTACAGGCCTCTGGGAGGCACTCTGAACATAAGCTCATGGCGCCAGAACCAGTGTTTGGACAGGGCCTCACTGTATGTCATCTTGCAGGGGACAGTCTCCAGAGCATGGGGATGTTTCAGTTGGCGTGGTCCAAAGATTGTTATGGGGTGCAGCTTGGTCCCACTGTTTGCCTGTGTGACTTTCCTGGGGGCACCTCACTTTGGAGCAGCTGGCACAAGAACCACCCTTTGGACCAGGACACAGCATATGTCCCCTCGAAGGGGAGAGCTCACTGAACATGGAGGTGTATGACAAGTGGTAGTCTAAACCTTATTCCAGGATGCAGTGGGCAGACAGTCAAACCAGTTCCTTATTCAAAACCTTTTTTTGAAATACAGGTTTCTTGGGGGCAACCGAAATAGAAGGCTGTGGCTCCAGAACCAGTATTTGGACCAGGCTCCACTGCATGTCATCTTGCAGGGGACAGTCTCCAGAGCATGGTGATGTGTCATTTGAGGTGGTCCAAAGATGGTTTTGGGGTGCAATTATGCCCCAGTGACTGCCTGTGTGATTGTCCTGGGGGCACTGCACTTTGGAGCAGCTGGCACAAGAATTGCATTTTGGACCAGGACACAGCATATGTCCCCTTGAAGGGGAGAGTTTGCTGAACATGGGGGTGTTATTAAGTTTGGGTGTCCAAATCTTATTTTGGGGTTCAGAGCTTTCCAACTCTCCTCAGGTTTTTTTTGGATGAATTCATGAATAAGACCCGAATAAGGAACTGGGAATAAGGAGCCAACTTCAGCCTGTGTCTGGAGATCCATTGTAACTGCAGGTCTCCATGCCAGGTCCCACCTGGAGGTCGTCAAAACTATGAGAAGAATCTCTGTATTAAATTTTTTCAACAGCGGAGAGATTTCTTAAGTAATTTCTTTCCCTTAGTCTGCCTGAAGACAAGTTTAAAAAATCTCTCCGTTCCAAGGTACAAACAAGGATTGTCCCGCGCTTTTCTTAGAGGGTGGAGGCGTATTTTTTCCGTTGCCCTTACTAGCTCTCTTTAGGCCTTTTGAGGGCAAAGAGCCTTCAGCCACCTCATCTGAGCATGCCCAGATCCTTCGCGCATGCTCACTGAGAACAAAAGAGTCCGGTCTGATGGGGAGCGGAATCAACTAGCGCTCGGCAACCTTCGACGGTTTCCGTTGGGGCCCGGCCGCCATTTTCTCGCTCCCTGTGTTTGTTCGCTACCTGCGCGGCTCCCTGCCCTGGTCGCCAGTGCTTTGTCCTGTTCGGCGATGGACGGGTGAGTGAGGGAGTGGATGAGGGACGGATGGTGCCGCCGCTGTCGCCTCCGGGAGGATGAGAGGGAGGAGGGAGCTGTCGCCGCCGCGCCAGACTCCCCTCTGCCCGTTGGGTATCTGATTGGGGCAGACAGCGCATCCCTTGTCCGTTGGGGCTCTTTCCCACGCCCTTCCCGTCGGCCACTTCTAGGGGCGAGCCAGCAAGTGAGGCCGGAAAGGAGACGACGAAGAGGGGCGTGCGCGCGCGCCTTCTGTTCTGGTGTGCTGGGCTGTTAAACACCCCCCCCCCACCTCCAAGGGGGGGGTTAAGGGTCTCCTCCTGTAAGGGGCTCCCCCCCCCCCAAGTATGCGTGGAGGTGCTGGACCGAAGCATCCTTCGTGATGTGGGTTGAGATGCTTTGTATCGCCGGCAGCCTGCCCGAGGAGGGGTGGAAACTACGGCAAGGCCTTTCCCTTCAATCCCCAAGAGCTTTGTTCGTATTCTTACATTCCTTAGCCAACGTTTATTTATACATTTTCCTGCTCTTGAGAGGAGGGAAGCCTTTATTCCTTGCCTTCTGCCCCTCCTCCTTTAGGGTTAGAGGAGGAGCTCTAAACAATCCCACCCCCCCCCCCCCCCCCGGTTTGGCCCCACCCAGATGAGGGACAAGAAAGCAGCAGGAGGCAGATGTCTAGCTCTTTTGTTTCCCTCGGCTGCTTGAATGGCCTTCTTTCCACCAAGGTAGAAAGATGCCTTTGTGTACGTATGTGTGAGAGATAGGCAGTCAAAGGCGAAGGAAGGGAAAAGATTGCAGGCGTCAGCCATATGGAAACAACACCAGGGCCTTCATTGGAGGTAGGGAACTCTGGTGGGTAGCCTGCAGACAAGGCCCTCTTTTCATTGAAAGCTGGGGAGTCCCTCTCTTGGCTGTAGATTGGATCAGCATAAAGAGCACTGAATAGTATTCCCTCTCCCCATCATTACCAAATCTGTTTGGAAAATGACCCTGCCTAGCTCTGGTACACATCAGAAACAGCAGTGTTGACTTCTTTAAGCAGTTGCATGATGGTAGCAGCGTGATGAGCCCTACTAAATTGTGATAGATTTAGTGTAACTTGAAACTAAACTAGGGGGGGGGGGGGGGGGGGGAGATTGCCACATACACAAGTTGTACTATTCTCTGTGAACCAGCATGGGCAGCAGCTATTGTTTCTAAACAAAGAGACATTAAAGTGGCATGCATTCATTTTAACCTCATTGCCCTGCCTGGCTGAAATCCAGTGCTTGGCTTGATTACATTAGGCCTCTTGTAGAATGTGTGAGAAGGTTTACCTGATTCCTTTTATCAGAACATGTGGAGATGACAACATGATGCCATGGAGATGATAGCAGTTTAGTGATGGGCTTCCTTAATGGAATGTCTTTTTTTATGCGCATTGTGTTCAAAACCAGATACAGCTCATGCTTTGGGCTGCTTTAGATGACCTGGTTCCATTGGAACTGTGTTGTGAGGTGAGTTACAAAACCATGCCATGAACAGAATAAACTGGTCATATAAAATTCTACATGTTATTTGCCAAATCTTATCTTCTTAGAAAATGGAATATGCAATAAACTAGTTGGCATTCTGTTTTTTAACGAGGAATTGGCCTTTAGTGTGGAAATAAAAGTTTTGGTTTGCTTTTAAAATTCAAAATAATTTTAATACCTGTCTGTAATCTGCTCTTTAGTATGCAGTTTTACAGTTATGCTATTATTGTCTGCTTTCCTTCACTATTTTTGCCTTCCACTGGTTAGTTAGTTATTAAAATATTTATAGCATGCCTTTCCTCTTTGCTTAAGGCGGCTTACAAGTAATAGTTAAAATGTTATAGACTATACCTAAATCAAGACAAATCAAGTTGCCTAGCCCCAAAGATTCCTGCCCTTCATACCCATCAAAAGCCCTGGTAAACAAACAAGTCTTGCAGTGCCTCCAGAAGATCTCCAGTCAAAGGGGCTTCCCTTGCCATTTTGGGGAGCTCATTCTACAAAGTGGAGGCTGCAAGGGAAAAGGCACAGACTGTAGTTGTTGCCAGGCAGGCCAAGCTGAGTGGGAGAATACTCTGCAGGTAGCAGTCTGAAGATCATAGTTAGTGCATGGGAACATATGAGAGAAGACTGTTCTTCAGATATGTGGGCCCCAGGCTATGAAGGGTCTTAAATTTGTAAGCAGAAACATTCTGGCAGCCATGTATCTGTTTCAAAATGTGTGAGATATGTTCCTATCAGCTAGCCCCTCATAAGAACATAAGCCATTCTTGGATCAGGCCAATGGCCCACCCAGTTTAACACCCTGTCACACAGTGGCCAAAAATACCTGGTGCTATCAGGAGGTCCAGCAGTGGGGCCAGGACACTAGAAGCCCTCCCACTGTTGCCCCCCCCCCCCAGCACCAAGAATACAGAGCATCACTTGCCCCAGCCTGAGAGTTCCGATCTATACCTTGTGGCTAATAGCCACTGATGGACTTCTGCTCCATATGCTTATCTAATTCTCTCTTGAAGCTGTCCATGCTTGTAGCTGCTGCCACCTCCTGTGGCAATGAATTCCATGTATTAATCTCTCTGGGTGAAGAAGTACTTCCTTTTATCTGTTCTAACCTGACTGCTCAGCAATTTCATTGAGTGCCCACGAGTTCTGGTATTGTGAGAAAGGGAGAAAAGTACTTCTTTCTCAGCCTGCTCTATCCCCTCGCAATAATTGAGTTGTCTCACTCTTACGTAGCTGCAGTTTCCTGGTTGTCTTCAAGGGCAGCCCAACATAAGAGTGTGGTAGAGTAATCCAACCTTGGATCAGCATGGTCAGCGCAGCTCAGTGTAAGAAAGGAGAGAGTTGGTGAACCAGCTGCAGCAGTAGAAGGTGCTGTTTGCCCCTGTACCAAGTTGCTAAGGGGAGACATGATAGAGGTTTATAAAATTATGCATGGGATGGAGAAAGTGGATAGAGGGAGAGTATTCCTCATTCCCCCCCCCCCCCCCCGGTAGTACTAGAACTCAAGGCGCCCAATAAATTGTTGGGAAATAGGTTGAGAGCAGACAAAGGTAGTACTATTTTACTCAACAAAAAATTAAACTCGAATTCATTGCCAGGGAAGGTACTAATGGTCACAATCAGAGAGAGCTTTACAAGTGGGTTGCAGAGATTTATGGAGGAGAGGTCCATCGATGGCTACTAGCCATGGTGACTGAAGGGAGCCTCTATATCTAGAGGCAGCAGACCTCTGAATACCAGTGCTGGGAAGTAGCAGCACAGGTGGTCCTCTATGCCTTTTTTGCCCTCTAGGGCAACTGGTTGGATGCTGTGTGAAGTGGGGTACTGGACTGGATGGACCAGTGGTCTGATCCAGCAAGCTCTTAACCTGTTCTGCAAAAGCCAACTCCACTCCATCCGAAGATAAGTGGACCTAATGCATTTGAAACATCAGGTTTAATAACCGGCATTACCTCTCTCTTGTCTGGGTTTAACTCCAGCTTTTTCTGCTTTAGCCAACTGACCACAGCCTCAAAGTAGACAAATGAGTCTGAAGGCTTGCATACTGAAATATAAAACTGGGTGTTATCTGCATATTAATGACCCCTAACCCCAAAGCTCTGGACTATCTCGTTCAGCCGCCTCATGTAGGAAAGAGCATGGATGAAAGAATAGAACCCTGTGGCACTCCACAGGACAAATCCCTCCCAGATGATTCTGCTCTAGTAGAAACTCTTCCCGTCCAATCAGATAGAAAAAAACAAAACATGGAGGGCTGCTCCATTAATGCCAACTCCATGTTCGATCCAGTAGAAAAGAATGGAGAGGGTAACTGATGAAGGGTGTATCAACAGGGGTGACTGTCCCTTGTCCAACTTTGAATAAAGATCTTCCACCAGTGCACCTAGAGCTATCCTGGTTCCAAGCTCAAGTCTGAACTGGATTGAAATGGATCAAGGGCAGATGTATCATCCAGGAGCCCCTGGAGCTGCTCCACCAAGGCACACTACATTTAGCTTTCCTAGAGAAGCTGATAGTCCTATAATTGGTCACCTTATTCCTAGCCTGTGAAGGTTGTTTAAGCAAGGGTCTGATATTTCCTCCTTGAAAGGTGCAGGAAAAGGCCCTGTGAACAAGGCATTAGTGATTTTAACCAATAGCTCCGATACCTTTCCCCAGCATGATTTTAAAAGATTTTCACTGGTTGAATTGGCTTTTATGCATGGCATCTAAGGCATTATTTTCCCCATTCTACTTAAGTAAGCTATGAATAAGTCTCCACACTTCCAAATCAACACTGAGTGCTATTTGAATGGACTAGATATGAGTTATCTTGAGGAAATGGAAATCTGTAACATGCCATTCAGTGGCTTCAGTGATACCCAAGAGGATTAGAGCATCCTCTTGTCACTGTACTAACTTATCTCTGTACTGTAATTGCACTTGGCTGTAAGTTTTGCTTTGTTTTTGGCTACTAATGCTTGTGATTATAACATGCTTTCAAACTACTGCTTTAAAAAAAGAGAGCCGTGGATACATAAATTATCCCACATCTTAAGAGTTTCTAAAGATACTTAAAATGTACTGAAAATTTGATTTCAAGGAAAGTGCTCTTCTCTTTGGGAAGGCGAAAAGAAAGTGCAGTTTTCGCTCTAAAAACTTTTGTTTTTCTCTTTCAGCATTGTCACTGATGTTGCAGTTGGTGTGAAGGTAGGCTATGAATTTGACTGATAAATGGTGGGGCTAATTAATTTGCAATCTTTATAAATTTGTTAAATGTTTTCTCTGGTTACTATTGGGTATAAAAGGGATACTAACCAGAAAAAGATCTTTCAGCATAGTTAGCTATAAATAAGTAGATTAGTAGTACTCAGTATCTATATCCAACTGACTTGTTTCTTCAAAAGAGAAATGTGTATCCTTAGAATGTGATTGAAATCTTAATATCTGAAGAGGGTACAGATGACATTTTAATGACCTGTGAAGAATATTTGGGTAATACATGTTAATTTTTTGATACTTTCAGTGCAATCTTAAAGAGGTTTACACCTTTCTTAGATCTTAACCAGAATGCTGGACAGTACAAGAAAAGATGGTCCTTCATTATAAAGATCTAGTTTCCTCTTATTGTTAGTGTCCCCCCTTTGTTTTAACCATGGTTCCATTGGCATCACAATTAATGCTAATCAAGGTTGTTCTTGTGAAAGTAATTTGGAAACAAGAGCTTGCAGTAAATTTGAAAACCAGATTTTGAAGGCTTCTGTTTAGTGCTGCTAAGCTTCTCTCAATTAATACTTTATTAAAATTTTGTAAATATTACAAAAATAACAAAAAATGCAAAAATACACAGCAAATTTATACAGCTCATATAATGGAACTTAACTTCAAGATAGTAGTACATAAAAGAACCAGAGATTGGTTTTAAAAAAAAATCACTGCACAGAGGTTGAACCAGATAGAAGTAAAATTAGAGGATGAGGGGTGCTTGCCAAAATGCATAAGATTGTCCACAAACTTAGCCATAAAGTAAAAATCCCATAACTATTTATGCTAAAGTGAGAGAGTGAATATCAGTGCCTTTTTCCAATTTGTAGCAATGACAGTCTTAGCTGCAGATAGAAGAGAGACCCTTTTTATTTTAGAGGAAGAACAAGTGCTGCTAATCTTGATGAAAGCACTTTATCATCAAACATAGCACCTGTAACCTTATTATCAATACATCAAATTAACATGTGGCCAGATTGGTAGATAATTAAATTCAGAGGTTGGAGCTATGAACTGGCAAGACAACTGTTTCTACAAACCTGTGAAAAGCCCATCATTCTTTTTTTTTTGGGGGGGGGGGGGAATCTAACTAAAAATGCATTGTGAATTTACCCCTCCCCCCAAAACAGAAGCAAATGCCTTCAGCTTTAAGAAACTCTGTGGCCATTGAGGAGGTTGCTTGGCAGCCATAACAGTGTTGCCGGCTTCCAACTTGGTTTCTGTCTGGAAAATAGTGTGGCTGTTTTGTCCTTTGAGGGGAGAACTCATTGGGGCCAGGCCTAATAGCAACCACTGGGCAGCTTGATACTATATTCAGCAGCAGCCATCCCACAAAAGCCAGTGTGATATAGCAGTTAGTGTTTCAGACTAGGATCTGGGAGACTCATGTTTGAATAACCACTCTGCTGTGGAAGCTCACTTTGTGATATCGGGTCAGTTACACATTCTCAGCCTAACCTACCTTACAGCATTGTCGTGAGGCTAAAATGGAGAAGAAGAGAATGATGTAAACTGCATTGGGTCCCCATTGTGGAGGAAGGCAGGTGTAAATGAACTAAATAATAAATATTTATTTATTTTATTTACATTATATATAGTCTGTTTTTCTCATGGACTCAAGGCAGATTACACAGACTGTGTCAATACAATGGACAGGATGGGACATTCAGTGAACAGTACAATAGGAGTTAGGGTTGTAGAACCAACCAGAAGTCTAAAAACAGAACTGAAGCAAAGCATAAGTATCAACATGACATGTTAAATCATGCAAAAATTACATGGTAGGATCCTATATCAGGAAGCTATACAGAGTAGCATAGACCATAGTCCCTAATAATGTATCCAAGTAATTTTGTGGAACATTTAGTACGGTGCAACTCTATTGCCTGTGTTGAAAAGCTCCCTTGAATAGTTCAGTTTTGCATAGTTTGTGGAAAGTTGAAAGAGTGGCAGCCTTCCTGACCTTCTCAAGCAGGCAATTCCATAATGTAGGGACCACAATGGAGATGGCATGTGTATGGGCAGTTGATTTTGCCCATTTGTAGGGTGGGACCTGCAAAAGACCCTGCTTCGATCAGCTAAGCGTTATGAGAGGCAGTTTTGCAGATAGGAGGCCATGAAGGGCTTTGTATGTGATATCTAATACCTTAAATTGCTCCCAGTAACTGATGGGCAGCCAGTGAAGTGCCTGCAGGATGGGAGTAATATGTGTGTTCCATCAAGCTCCCAGTAATTGCCAAGCTACAGCATTCTGCACCAACTGGAGTGTCTGAGTTGATTTTCACTGGAGACCAATGTTTACAGTGCATTACAGTAGACTAGTCTTGGTATTATGGGGCTGCGATGACTCAAGTGGTTAAGATGCTGAACTGCAGACTGGAAGGTCAGTAGTTCAGCAGTTTGAGACCTGAGTGCAGCATGATGGAGTGAGCTTCCATCTCTGGTTGCAGCTCCTGCCAACCTAGCAGTTCGAAAGCAAGAAATTTCAAGTAGATAAATAGGTACCACTTTGGTGGGAAGGTAACAGCATTCCGTGTGCCTTGGCGTCTAGTCATGCTGGCCACATGACCACAGAAATTTCTTCGGCTTTGAAACGGAGATGAGCACTGGAACCCTAGAGTCAGATTCGACTGGCTTTCAAGCAAGGGAAACCTTTACCTAGTCTCCGTATTACTGTGGCATGGATCTAGATGGCCAGATCAGCCATATCAAGGTAAGGGGCCATCTTTTGGGCTAGGCTGAGTTGGAAGATAGCCTTTTTGTGGCTGCATTAACTTGCTTCTTCAGTAATAATGTTAAATTTAGTATAATTCCAAGGTTATAGCTGAAGAATGGAGGCAGATAAAAGACAGATTGGTGGGTGAAGAGGAAAGAAGGAAGCAGGGAAAGGGGAAGATATGGAGGTTGCCAGGGAGAGAGAAAGAGGAAACAGTGTGGGGAGTGGGAAGCAGGGGAAAATGAGGTCTCCCCAGTAAGTCTTTGTAGGTTCCGCACTGTGCATCTGGGCCCAGTGGCCAGCACCACACATCTGGGCTATGGTTTTCCAGGGTAGAGGCTGCCAGTGGGAGGGAAAGCTGAAGACATGGGAGCAGGTAAAGGTTGTTGACTGCTGGGTGGGAAGGAGAAAAGGAAGCAGGAAAGTGGTGAGGCTGTGGGGGGCTTTCAGGAAAGGAAAAGAGGAAATAGTTTGGGGAAGAGGAAATGAGATACCCTGTGCAAGTCCTAGAGGGTCCCCTGCTTATTTTACTTATTTACCATAGGTTGTAAGTGAAGTTCAGGGTTGCTTTATATGTGAAGTATTTGAATACAATGGTGTGAAACTACTAGGTCATAAAACTTCAAGAAATATCTTGATTTTGCTATATCAGCAGCTGAAAATGTAAGAAAAGCTTTTTTACTCCCACGAGTAAGAACTGTAGCCTTGGCTTAGCTATGACATTATAGAGAAGTTTGATTTTAAAATGATAGTCACAGTTAAAGTTTCTCTGTGTGATAAGCAACGCATTTCTCACTATATAAAGAGCCTGAATTTTTGCTTGGAGAAGGCAGTGCCTGATGTAGGGTTGCCAAGTACTTACTGCAATCTGGCGGGGGACACATGCTCCCCGGCTGAAACATTTCTCCTTGTAACGCACCATGCCATCGCCAGGAAATGACAATGGGTGACGCTCTGGCAATGGGGCTGAAAACTCGATGGTACCATCGAGTTTCTGGCCCCATTGCCAGAGCGTTGCCCGGCGTAACTTCCTGGCGACGGCATGGTGTGGCACGTCTGTTGTCCCCGCAGGAATGAGCCTGCAAAGACATCTTCGTCCCCCGCCGAATCACGGTAAGTACTTGGAAAGCCTGGCCTGATGCCCCCTTGAAGGCCTCCTTTTTGGTTAGGTTCTAGAGTGGTCTGAAGAGTTGCTTGCAGGTCAGAAGGATGTGAGTTGTCACCTTGTTAGAGAAGGGTGGGGAGTGTGGCATGGCTCATTGTAGAGCACATGCTTGGCCTGCAGAAAGCCCAGGTTTATTCCTAATCCTCTCCAGTTTACGTTGCAGCTCTGGCCTGAGACATTGGAGAGTCACTGTCAGTCAGACAGTACTAGGCTAGATTAATAATACAGCTCTCCATGTTCCAAGATATTCACAGTCTGTGTGCATCATGTGATGTGAGTCAAATGTAAACTGAAAGAGAACTCTTGTGGTCACAAATGTAGCTCAACTTGCTTGCTTAAGCGACAATCATATGATATATTTGAAGTGTCTGGTGGAGTACGTTGGGAATTATTTAGTCAAAACTTGGTATATGTAGCCACGTTCTTCCTTTGAGCAGTAAGTACTTGCCATAGTGTGTACGACAATGCATTGCTGATTGAGTAAAACTAGATTCTGCCTTCTTCTAGATTCTGGCACATCGCAAGTAATGGGATCGTATAATTTTTGACCTATTTACACATTTGGGAGTCAACAGGCTTGGATCCAACTTAGATTTCAACAAGTGCAGTGAGGGAGGGCAATTTCTGCTGGACATTTCCTCTGTGTACATTCTGCTCCAAATGTTTTTAAGATGTGCTTGTCTAATGATGTGCTTTTACTTGTTTCCTTTGACTGTGTACATTATCTTAGAGCAGCACGGTGTGACTTTCTCAGAGCACATTTCTAGTGAGGGATAAAGAAAAGTATGACTCTAGACTTCAAACTCCTCTGTGACATAAGCCTCATCAATTTAGATGAAGCTTGTGTTTGTACAGTACTGCGTTTATCAAACTGACTTTCTTTTGGGTGCATGCCAGCATATTCCAGAAACAGAAATGGAATTCCTCATTGCTAACCATGTAAACTTTTAACAGAGTAGAGTTGTGTGGCTACTTTTTTCATTTTTCACTATAGCCACTTCTAAGAAGTATATAAATCATCTGTCATTCATCAGGCTAGCACTTTGGCTCCTTCAAAGGGTGGAGGTAGTTTATTTTGTTAGAAGCATTATTGGTTATATCAGCACAATTATGATCAAATAACTGGCTGACTTGGTGCCTTTCTTCTAAGCAGCAGGATAAGCATGCCATTAATGTAACTTTTAGATTGGAATAATTTACATGCTAACTTGTAGTGTCTAATAGTACACTGGTGATGGGAAACAAAAAACACTCTTTGTCGCTCTCTGTCTGGGTGAATTCAGTTTCAGTTAAAAATCTATAGGCCATAAACCATAAAAGTTAATTTTAAACTTTAAAAAAGTTTTTAAACATTTTAAAAGACAGTATAACAGAAATGTGCCACATCTTTTATACAATTATTACACAGGGTGCTCAGCAGAAGTCTCAACCTTGTAGATTCAGAAAAGGAAGAAAATTTTAATAGCCATTTCTTCAGGAACGTTTCTCTCGCAACTGCATGTTTTGGGCAACAAAAAAATATATGGGCAAGTGAGTCTATAGTTGCTAATGGGCAGTCACAATAGCGTTGACTTGCTGGAATGCCCTGACAACGACACTTCATCTGTGTAGATGGGAATGCATTGCAGCGTGCAACCATATATGCTCTTCTCAACTTAGGGACAGATAGCGCGTACAAATAGTGTGGTAAGTCAAATTTGATGGAGTATTTAATCCCCACATAAAGTGGTGAACATTTCCATGTGGCATCCCTTTGTAACGCATTCCAGTCGTGCTCCATTAATTTTCTGTTGAGCACCATTCTAATTTTTGATGTTAAGGTCCCTGTTTTATGTATGCCTAGTTGTTTAAATTTTGTGTCCACAGTGTTATTCCATCCTTGCCAGTATTGTTCTTGAACTGGTAGAGAAGTCAGTCGGATGATTTTCAGCAGTCAACAATCTATATTTAGAGGCGGGGTCTACGGCGCAACGATGGTGGACACCTTTTCTGAGGCTCGGGGAGGGCGCTCCGCACAGCAGCGGAGGGGAGGGGTACCACTGGATCGGCACCTCCACGGGGGGTCAGGGAGGCCCCCCAGGCCATAGGGCTTTTGAGGGTGAGCCTCTTTTCCTGCTATCTGCAGGGGAATTGAGGCTGCCCTCCGCCCTGATGGTCCTCCTTGCTGTCTGCGTCCTCTTAGCGAGGCACAAGATGTGCCAACCCATTCAAGAGCAGGAGATCTTGCGAAGGAGTGATTACGACCGTGGTTAAGAAACAATGAACTGTGAGTTAAAATTAGCGAACCGTAAACAGAAGCGTAAATCCCCCCCTCCGAAACCTTTTGAGCGATTGGAATCTTGCTGAGACGGATGCCTCTCGGACGCATTTGCATAAGCAGAGGAGGGAGGAGAGAGGCAACTGTAAACGGGCACTTTGAAGCGAAAATCCCTCCCCCCAACCTATTGAGTGAGTGGAATCGTGCTGAGAGAGGGAGACCTCTCTAACGCATTTAGATAAGCAGAGGAGGGAGAGAGAGAAAGAGACAATTGTAAATGGATACTTGGAAGTGAAAAGCTGTGGGAGATATCCATGAGTATTTAAGCGACTAAACAGCTTGTAAGCAATCTTCAGAGCCGGGGAGAAAATGATTTTATATTGGAATTAAAGTGTAAAAATGGCGGTCACTCCAAAAAAGTCAGCGAAAACAAGTCTGAGAAGAAGGGAAGTGAAAGTTATAGAACTCATAGCAGAAGCCATCAAGCCGATTCTTGAGCAACTTGTTGGTATTAACCATCACTTTGCCAAGATAAATCAAGAACTCGTGTCTCGGCAGCCGCATTTGGCAACAATAGCAGAAAAGATGGAACAAAGGGCTGTCAAAGCAAAAGAGATGGACACTAAAACGAACAGCAATCTCGAGACAAGGAGGGAAAGCATGAGAGAAACAGAAAAGACTTACAAGGACTTAACTCCTTCCCAGCAGATGTTTTTAGAAAGTGTTGTCTTAAATTCGGTTGATAGAAAACCTGACCTCAAGATGCCACTGGGCCCCGAGATTGAGACCAAGAAGGAAGAGGCTTAAGATTGGCGGTGTTATCCCTTTGGAGACGGAGGAGGGTTGCAGAATTTCGAGTGAATTTCGAGTGAACGTTTAAGAAGCCATCAAGACTTTAGAGAGAATTAGAAGCCATCAAGACTTTAGAGAGAATACGCATAG
>NW_015174277.1:321786-330067 GCF_001447785.1 Gekko japonicus
AGAAGCCATCAAGACTTTAGAGAGAATTAGCATAGATGTAAAGGCGGAAGGACTCTGAAAATTGCCCTTACGAAGAGAGCTGGAGGAGATGCTCTGGAAATCTTCTCATAACAAGTAATAAACTAACACATAAGCTTAGAAAGACAGGATCTCGCAAAGTATATTGTTTATTAACAGTTTCTTTTCTTTCTCATTACTAACTGCAGTCTAACAGGGTAATGATCTCCTACTCTTGGGTTTTTAGTTTAGTGTGAGTTACTTTTCTTTCTCCTTAGTTGAAGTTCCCCTTCCCTTTTTTTTTCCTTTGTAGTTTATGTAGAATTATAAAAAATAAAAAAATCCTTTCCGGGGGTCTAAAACCCCCCAACAATCTATATTTAGTCTGGCTGAATTACCTCCTAAGTGTTAAATAAAAAGCAAAAATGCAAAAACTGGGCAGCAAACGTTAGCAATATTTGTGGATTCTTTTTACACAGGTCTAGCAATGTGTCCTTAAGTAGAGTTGCATGCTTTTAAGCCCATTGAGGTAGAAGGATTTAAACAGAGAAGAAACCTGTGTTTAGGATTGCACTGCATTTTCCCTCAATGTGTGTGAGATTAAACTAGGTGTTCTGGATGAACCGTCTAACCAGAGTTATTGATGGGCTGAATTTGTCTATGAAACATACCCAGAATGTGATATTGCAGAGGATTCTGGGATACACTTTTTTCCATGCAGTAGCTAGAGAAAGTAGTAATCCCAGTAACGATCCTACTGATTCATTAATCTTCCTTCCATTTCTTCTTGGAATGTATCCAAAGCTAGGAGTTTGTGGCAGCAAAGTTGGGAAGGAGGGGTACTTCAGTGAAGGAGAGATTGGCAGCTGAGCTATATGTTAGATCGGCTTTGCCCCAGAGTTGCTAGGTGCCAGTCCATAGATTATCGTTATTATTTATTTTTTTTTTACCAGCCCCCCCCCCCCCAAAAAAAACCCCTCCAGCTCCAGAAACGGCTGATTTACAGTTCTGCTTTGGAAAAGTATATAACTTCTCTTGTTACCCGTATAGGAATCGTTGCTTCAATGGTAACTGATGGTATGAAGTCTTACATATTTTGTGGGGGCCCTTAGTATAACATGATAGGTGCTTGTACAAACATGATATTGTTTCATCTTACACTCTAATTGTAAACATTTGTTTGAGAAGCCTGGTAGTTTCTTTTTCGTAGCCCTGCATAGATCTGTTGAGCTATGTTTGGTACACCTCTTGCCACTGTACCTTCTCCCTCAAAAACTAAAATTGAAAGGGTTTGTATCAGAGAAACTCAGATTTCACATGGGATGTTTTCAAGAAATTCTGTAAAGTGTACTAGGAATAAAAAAGACTTTAAAAAATCAGTACACTTCCTGGAAAGCTATAATCATGCTGCCTTTCATGTTAAGATGATGTAATATTGTATAAAGTCTATGGAAAGCATTAGGACAGCCCTAATTGAGAAGAACAGTCTCCTGTAAGTATATTTAAGCTATTTATAACTGATTTCCTCATATATAAGTTATTACTGTATAGTTAATGGTAACAGAAAAAGTCACTTTCCCATAAAAAGTCTTTACTGCTTTATGGTTTTTTAAATACCTAATAATAGATGCCACAACATTAAGGAAGCTATGTTCTGTAAGTGTTTATTATTAAGAATGAATGATTAAAAAAAAAAGCCTTTGAAAGGTACAGATGTCAAACTACTACACCTTCTTCCTCAGTACCAAAGTGGTGGCCTACTAACATGTTACTATTCTTACTGCAAGACTAATGATTTAAAGATGCTATATGGTTTGCATATTTGGGAATTTCAAACTTTATTTCATTTTAAGGCCACTTTTGACTTTTCATAGTAATTGAGTTTAAATGTTGGAAGGATTATCACTTCACATAGTATAGTAGGCAGTGAGAGTTGAATAAATATTTTGTGGTCCTGTTTCAGGTGTGCAGGTGGATGGCATAATATTTGCAGTGTTTTGTATAAAATGCTTGAAACAATTTTTTCTGCAATTTGAAGAGATTAAAATAAAAAGTTTGCCAAGGCCACTACAGTTTTGTAAATGTAAAGATTAATTAAATTTTCACAGAATGGGAACATTACGACTACCTGTACCTACTGGCCCTAAAACATTATTTGCAAACTTCTTGTAATAATATATTATGGCTCTTTAAAGCAGGAAACAAAATACATAAAAAGCAGTTGCATTTTCACACACAAAAACCCTCTGCTCCTTCAGAAGCTTCAAAGAGAAAACTGAGAAACAACACTTTGTTCTTGGGCAAATCTTGAACTAGGATTTACATGATTTGTGTAGTTTTTCAGGGGTGTCAAACATATAGCCCGTTGGTGAGATCCATCCCCTGCAGGGCTTGTATCCAGCCCGCGAGCAACTGTCTCCCTCCTGCTTCCTTCTCTGGGGCTGCTGTTGCATTGCAGCTTGCATTTGCCCAGCTCCCTGTGCTGCTTCTTGCTTCCTTCCAAGCCAATCCTCCCTTCCCTCCCTTGGCTGAGAGCTCTTCTTTTGGGAGGAAGGGTGGGGGAGGCAAAGAGCAAGAGAGAGGCCCGCCCAGGAGAGACAGCAAAGTCTGAATCCCATGGCTCCTTTAAGACCAGCAATGTTTTATTTCAGGTATAAGCGTTCGTCCACTTCTTCTTGGGAGGGAGAGAGGGAGGGAGGATTCTTCTGACAAGCACAATTTACTTTGAGATCACGGTGCTCTGCTGTTGAGTCTGTCTGTCTGTCTCTCTCTCTCACACACACATGTGTATTAAAAGGAAGGGTACTTTTGGATAAGGGGAAAGGAGAATTAAAAGGAAATTATTTTAGCTTATTTTTTGGGGGGGGGGGAATTGGATTAGATTTCTCTGTGTTTATACAAATGCTAGAAGTGTCCGAGGTAAAATCGGGGAGTTGGAGTGCTTGGTGTTGGAGAGAAAAGTAGACATTGTGGGTATTTCAGAAACTTGGTGGGATGAGGAAAATCAGTGGGATACGGTGATTCCCGGTTATATATTATATCGGAAGGATGGGGGGGAAGGGTTGGAGGTGGGGTGGCTCTGTATGTCAGAGAGGGTATAAAGTCCAGAAAGATTGAGAGGCTAAGAGAATTGGATTCGCTTCTGGAGTTTCTATAGGTTGAAATAGGGGGGCCAAAAGGAAACTTAACACTGAGAGTTTGTTATCGCCCACCAGATCAAAAGATAGAGGAGGATTATAAAATGATGAATGAATTCAAGATAGCAGCTAGACAAAAACACTGTGTCGTAATTGGTGATTTTGACTACCCACACATTGATTGGGTCAATATGTGTTCTAGTCGAGAAAAAGAGATTGAGTTTCTAAACACTCTAAATGACTGTGCTATGGAGCAGATGGTCACGGAACCTACCAGGGGAGAGGCGATCCTTGATTTGGTTCTAAGTAACACTCAAGATCTGGTGAGAGATATAAAAGTAATTGCACCGCTTGGGAACAGTGATCATAATGTTGTTGAGTTCAACATTTGTATAAATATGGAATTGGCCAAAAAGACTGACACGACCACTTTTAACTTAAAAAGGGGTAACTTCTCTGATATGAGGGGACATGTGGGGAGGAAAGGGGCGGGCCCCGCTGCCTCGCTTTCCCCCCCCCGCCGCAGCCCGCCCTCCCGGCTCCGATGTGAGGCCCGAGCGGCTGCAGCCGCTCGCGCCTCGCTGGCCCCCCCCGCTCTGAAGCAGCGGCGGCTAGGCTGGCTGTAGAGCGTTCCCTGTGAATGCGCAGAAAATGCTCTGTCAGTTTTGGGGGGTTTAAATATCCCCCCGGTAGTTTTTTAAAGTTTTCAGATTTTTGTGCACACCTGGGGACTTTCCCACGTGTGCACAAAAATCTCCCTCCCCTCCAGGTCCCCCCGATGTGCGGAAATAAGTATCCGCACACCAGGGGGCGACTTCGGAATTAGATATATAGATGTGGAACAGAGGTCCATCAGTGGCTATTAGCCACAAGGTATAGATAGGGGCTCTGGGGCAAGTGATGCTCTGTCTTCTTGGAGCTTGTGGGGGACAACAGTGGGAGGGCTTCTAGTGTCCTGGCCCCACTGGTGTACCTCCTGATGGCACCTGGTATTTCTGGCCTATGTGTGACACAGAGTGTTGGATTGGATGGGCCTTTGGCCTCATCCAACATTGGCGTCTCTTATGTTCTTATCATCAGTGACTTACAACCTCTACTGGACAATGACAGTTCTCTTTCACAAATACTGGGAGGTAAACCTTTTCTTGCCCCCAGTGGCAAACAACTCCTCACCCACAATAATGCAACATCTAATTTGAACATGAACACTGGTACCAGAGCTTGCAGTAAACCCAGATGCCAACTTTACTGCCACATATACCCAGACAACAGAAGAGAAGGCGGCGGCATTGGATTTATACCCTGCCCTTCACTCAGTGTCTCAGAGTGGCTTACAAACTCCTTTTCCTTCCCCTTCCCACAACAGACACCCTGTGAGGTAGGTGGGGCTGAGATAGCTCTTTCGATAACTGCTCTTGAGAGAACAGCTGTGACAGCTATGGTTTGCCCAAGATCATTCAGCAGCTGCAAGCAGAGGAGTGGGGAATCAACCCGGTTCTCCCAGATTAGAGTCCGTGCACTTAACCACTACACCAAACTGGCTCTCTCACAGTTACTTGAGTCAACAACATCAACTACAGTATCTCAGACGCTTTCACTTGCACACCTTCTAACATTGTATATGTCATTAAATGTCAACATTGCCCTTTGGCTCGCTACATAGGACAAACAGGACAAACCCTACACCAAAGGATAAATGGACTCAAATATGACCTCAGGAATCACAAGACTGAGAAACCTGTAGGGGAACACTTCAACCTTCCAGGACATTCAGTGGCTGACCTCAGAGTACCTGTTGTATTGCAAAGGAACTTCAGGAACAGAATGGAAAGGGAGATTGCTGAATTACAAGTTATTACAACACTTGGAACAAACACCCTTCCAGGACTTAACAGGGATATTTATTTCTTATCCCATTACATAAGCTAACTCATTCAATCCTCACATATGTATTCTCGCTAAGAATACATCCCCTATATTTTAATGTGCTTTTAAAAAATAGTATATTATAATAGTGATTATAATGCAATGCAATATTTTGTTGATCTCTGACATAACTCTGCACCTCAGGAAAAGGATTCTGTCACTTAACTCCATGTTTTAATGACGTTAAATGTTACTTTAAAAATATCAGTTTACTACTCTTAACAATTAAGAATATAATTGAGTATGTAATGTCATTTGGAATGGTAGTTTTAAATGTAATTCTCTATTCTGGGTTCAAGAAAAATACTCTAAACAGCCAAGATGCTTTAAGGAGATGGATGCGATCTAATGACTGAATTCTCACAATTTAGGGTACAGTTCTGTCCTGTTCTGACATATTTATTACCTATGTTGTTCCCCCACCCATTGAACCCAAACATTGAACCAAGCTTGTCAGTTAAAAAACACTTCACTATTTTGCATGCTAATTTAACAAGCCACCATCTATATATACAACTATGTTCTGTAATTCCATTTCATTGTCTGACAAAGTGTGTGTGCACACGAAAACCCACACCTTGAATAAAACTTTGTTGGTCTTAAAGGTGCCACTCGACTTTTTGTTCTGTTGATATTAGGGGTGTGCAGGGGGGAAACATTGGGATTTTTCTTGGATTTGGGTATAATAAAGCTGATTTTTTCCGGTATTCCCGAATATACCTGAATATCAATACTGGTATTGTATTGATACCCAAAAATATTTGGCTCCATTGTATCCTATGGGGCTATTGCAGTCAATGGCAAAAATCTAACGAGTATTCATTGGGCTGGGGGGAGAGGGGGTTTGAGGTAGAGGCACCAAATTTGTACTGTAGCTGCTGGAGCCTCTCCCCAAAAGAACCCCCACGTTTGGATAAGATTGGACTAGGAGGTCCAATTCTAGGGGCATCCAAAGAGGGTGCCCCCAGTCTTCCATTGTTTCCTGACTGCCATGGTGCCACTGTGGCAGTCAGTGCCCAAACCCAACAGGACTCAGGTCAGTCTGAGAATCTCTGCAGTATAAACTGAGGGGGCATGTTTGCAAGGCCAACAGCAGAACCAGTGCAATGTGTCCCCCCAAAACCAGTGTCACTGTGGCAGTCAGTTCTCAAACTCAACAGGACTCAGGTCAGTCTGAGGATCTCTGTAGTATAAAAGGGCGGGAAAGAGACAAAAACAGCAGGAGGAAGAAGAGAATGATTGGATTTATACCCTGCCCTTCGCTACCTGAAGGAGTCTCAGCGGCTTATAATCTCCTTTCCCTTCCCCTCTCCACAACAGACACCCTGTGAGGTAGGTGGGGCTGAGAGGGCTCTTTCAAGAACTGCTCTTGAGAGAACAGCTCTGAAAGAACTTATGATTGACCCAAGGTCATACCAGCAACTGCAGGTGGAGGAGCGGGGAATCAAACCTGGTTCTCCCAGATTACAGTCCGTGCTCTTAACCAAGTGGAGCCCTTTAAAGTTTAAAGCCTCCCCGAACCCGTATTCAGCAATGCTGAAAAAAGGTGGGAAAAATAATATATATTTTTTGGGGGTGGGGTGTTTCAGCATGCAGTATTCGGCAGCTGAATCAGATCAGGGAATCTGATTCTGTATGTCGAATACTCAAAAAATGCTGGGGGTTTTTTTCGGTTCGGCTTTACCGAATGTTCACCCCTAGTTGATATCACCTGTGTCATACCCATGTGAAGGATGAAGAATCATTCCTACTCCCAAACATTTCACCCTTTGTTTCGGAGAGTTATGGTAATCTTTGGTCTCTTTAGGATGATACCAATGTTAATATTGATGTGGGTGAACAACATTGGGAAATGGTCAGAGAGTTTAAAGGATTGTAGAAATATTACTCATGCTTTACAATCTGTTTCTGAGCATTTATTAACTTCCCATTGTATCTTGCCTGCTTGTGGAAGACAGTGGGACAGCTTATCCTTTAAACGCTAACACCATGGCCTTCCCTATGTAGAGTAGGCTTAACGTTTTCTGAGGTCTGCCTTATGAGTTTGGCTTTCTTTTGCAGAGAAGATGTAAATAGAGCAGAGAGATCATATGACAGATGAAGTATTTTTGATAAGGCTTTTCTTGTGCCATTTTAACCTGCTCACCATACTCCTGTCTTTGGAAACCAAATCAGAGCACCTCATCTATTTCTGATAAAGATCTGAGGGGAAAGGGAATGAAGACTGGGACAGAGGTCTGTTGTCACCTACCTCCTGAAGCCTTGAGAATTCCTAGTTCCTTGAGTGATCAGAACTCAATTTTGCCAGCTAGCTCACTAACTTCTCTGATTGTCTGAGGAACCAAAATATATTCATTGTTCAGATCGTGCTGCAGTTTATTGCTGATTTGTGGCTATCTCTCTTTTCATAAAAAGGTATTTTCATCTTCATGAATACCTGGAAGGGCTTTTCAGCATGTGCCATTGCTGCCAAGACATCTTCTATCTATATATCTAATAGCCAAGTCGCCCCCTGGTGTGCGGATAACTAAATCCGCGCACCGGGGGCACCTGGGGGGAGGGAGAGTTTTGTGCACACGTGGGGCGGTCCCCAGGTGTGCACAAAAATCTGAAACTCTTAAAAAACTGACAGAGCATCCCCTGCGCATGCGCAGGGAACGCTCTGCAAACTCCCTCGGCGGCGCCGCCGCAGGGGGGGGGAGAGAGAGCAGCATGGAGCCGGGGGGGAGAGGCAATGGGGGGAGAGGGAGGAAGGGGGGGAAGGAGGAGGGGGGGCCCGGGGGGAGGGGGGGGTACTTACCTCCTCCTGCTTCCTCCTCTGCCCCCCCTCGAATATCGCGGGTCCGCCCCTTGTATATCTAATTCCCACTGGGTGGGTTGTGCGGATACTTATTTCTGCCAACAGAGGGCTCACTCTCCCCCAACAGCTTTTCCTACATAGTAGACTTCCTGTGTCTGCAGAAAATCCAAGAAGTAAAAAAAATCCCTTCAGGGAGGTTTGAATTCCCCCCAGTACCTTTTGAAATGGCCTCTGCAGGGATCTAACTCCAGACATCAACGGTGAGAGGTTAGAACGTTCGGGGGGGCCTTCTAACTGGCTCTGTCAGTAAAAGGGTGGGGGAAGGGCTCTTTCCTGGCCTCTTTTGGCCTTGGAGGGAGGGAGGGAGCCTTGGGGCCAGGCCTGACAAGGTTGCCAGTGCCAGCCTGGGGGGGGGTGCCTA
>NW_015174277.1:330590-405067 GCF_001447785.1 Gekko japonicus
TGGAGATCACCCAGAATTACAACTGTTGTCTGGGTAACATAGATCAGTTGCCCTGGATAAAATGGCTGCTTTGGAGGGCTGAGTCTATGGCATTACTATGGCATTATACCCTGCTGAGACTGCTTCCCTCCCCAAGCCTCACTGTCCCAAGGCTCTGCCCCCAAATCTCCAGGAATTTCCCAACCTGGAGCTGGCAGCTCTAAGGTGAATGGATCTCTGTAGCTGGGAGAACCATTGTGATTCCTGGACTCTGCCACTGATGTTGTGGGGAGGGGGAGGAAGCAGGTGGGTGGCTGGGAGCACTACCACCACTGCTGCTGCTGTGAGGGGTGGGGGAAGAAGCAGGCAGGTGGCTGGGAGAGTGATGGGGGCAGAAAGAGAGAGATGGGGTGGGGGGGAAGAAAGTGATGAGATGGGGAGGCAGAAAAACAAAGAGAATGGTGAGGGGGCAGACAGAGGAAGGAAATAACATACATGGAGGAGAGACAGAGAATAAGAAAAGGGGGCAGAAGGGAAAAGGAGTGTGAGAGAGGTAGGGGGAGGCAGGAGGAAGCAAAGGTGTGAGGAATAGGATAATCATCCCGCAAGTTTCTTGCGGGTCTCCACTTGTTAGGTCTAATATCTAAGTCAATAGATCAGTGTTTTACCAACCAAACAAATAGTTTTGGGGCATAATTTGACAGATTAAATACAGACAGTAGATGGCAAGAACAACTTTGGCAATTCGAGCAAATTCAGTTAATAGCTTCATTTGGGCTAACTGATCTACAGACTGTAACCCTGTTAAGATGAAGCAGAAGAGGTGCTTTGCAGAATTAATTATGTATTAGGCAATTTTAGATAAGCAAACAATCTCAGATTTCTTCAAAGCATATTGGGAAAAATACGTAATGACCATTCTTCCTTTGAAATTGTAGATTAATTGTGGAATTAATGGTTTTCTGTTTGGTATCAGTACATATGCAAGGCCTTCTAAGCAAGATCACTTTCTTGAAGGCAAGGACCATGGTCCAGTTTATATGCTAGATTATGGGCTAAGTAGATAGAATTTTCAGGCAATTCTGTTAATTATTGGCTAAAACAGTGTTTCCCCATGACAAGCAAACATCCATGTAATTTGCTCAATAGTAATATTCATAATTAGCTGCTATAGTAAACACAACATATGACTTTATAGTGCTTCACCTTAGATTTCTATGAGCTGCCCCTAAGGAGAATTCATAAACTTCAATTAGTGCAGAGTGCAGGAGCCAATGGGCTGGTTAACTAGGGCCAGGACACTTTGAACAACCAGCAGCCTTGAAACATTGTGCCCATTTACTTCTGGGTTTGATACTTAGCATTAAAGTGTTGTTATCTTGGACCTTAGACCACATCGTCCTTTATTTGAACTCATGAGGGAGCTATATTCTCCTAATAAGCTTCTGCGCATGGTGATCTCTCTGAGTTGCTCCTCCTCTACTCAACCAAGGATTTTTAAAAAAATCATTCATAGTCTTGTGTAGAGATTTAGAATTTCTAGAAACTTTGAAACTACAGAAAAATTTATTTTTTGGGGGAAAATTGAAATATATGCAATATTTACTTTTCTCTCAAACCTAACTTTGTTTTGCTGATTTATAAATCTACAGTGCATCATTTAAGTTAACATATAAAGCTGTACTAATTGGTGTGTTTATGGAATTTATACAATAAACGTGGGGATTACCTTTATGTAACATTGTTGATTGTCTTGCATAACATATATGTTGTGTGTTATGACTAGAAGTATAAATTTAATACAGTGTACTTGATACAGGGTCATGAAATGTTTTAATAAAAGTACCGTTACATGTTCTTTGTATTCTGTTTTAAGCTAGATGTTTTAATGGTGTAATTAATTTTTAAAGAACTTGATGTGAATAAAAAGCTCTATTAAAAACAAACATTAACATCGATTTTTATCCAACCTGTTCATGTTGTAGTAAAGCAATAAAAAGGAATTTCTTTGTAGCAGTTTTTTGGACCTTCCCCTCAAGATATATATGTAACATTTCTCATGTAGTCTTTCTAGTATGCCTAAAATGTGCAGTTTGAAACTGGTAGGAGGGGACCAAAAGGACTAGTCCTAAATATTTTAGAGCTCAACTCTAAAGTATGCATAGGCCATACTTCAGGCTCCTTTTAAAATGCAACCACTGTTGTATATAGATAACATTTGTCCCTTATAGATTCAGGTGGGTAGCCATGTTGGTCTAAAGCAGCAGAACAAGTTTGAGTCCAGTGGCACCTTTAAGACCAACAAAGTTTTATTCAAGGTATGAGCTTCCTCGGTAGCTCAATTTTGAGAGCCAGCTTTGTGTAGTGGTTAAGAGTGGCGGCCACTCTTCCACATGAAGCCAGCTGTGTGACCTTGGGTCAGTCACAGTTCTCTCAGAACTCTATAAGCCCCACCTACATCACAGGGTGTCTTTTGTGGGCAGGCCCTCACAGAGGTCAAGAGAGGCCCAGGCCTCTGCCTTTTTTGAGGGCCACCCAGTAAATTAAAAAATGAAGAAGTGCAAAAACAATGATACAAAACTAGTAGTATTATATTTTAAATGTTTACATTTAATACAGTAAGAAAGAGAACATTGTAACACTTTGTAATAAACATTCCCACTTTTATTTAAAATGGGAGGTTGGGAAGGCTAGTGTTTCTGTGTCTGTAACTAACTAAATGAAGAGTTAATGTCAAAAGTGTAGATTTGAGGGGGCTCCCCTGAGAATGTGAGGCCTGAGGCAAATGGGCCTGGTTGTAGGGAGAGGAAGCTGATTGTAAGCTGCTCCGAGACTCCTTCAGGGCGGGGTATAAAACCAACTCTTCTCCTCCTCCTCCTCTGAGGACGTGTGCATGCACACAAAAGCTCATACCTTCAATAAAACTTTGTTGGTCTTAAAGGTGCCACTGGACTCAAACTTTGTTCTATTTGTTCTTTATGCAAAACTAGGAATGTTGACTGCAGTTGATGTGTAACTGATACTGTTATTTTGCTTAAAGTGTTGTAATCTTTCATAAACTATTGATTAACTTTTGCTGTCTTCATGAGTTATGTGTTCTGGTGCTTCACAGGGAAATTGCCTTGATTTGAATGAAAAATTGTATACAAATAAAGTTAGTTTCTACTGAATGGTTAACTGATAAAGAAGACGGGAAAATTATGTCTCTAAGTAGGTGTTCTGCTCAAGAATTTTATTTTTTAAGAAAGTATGTCCTGTCAATCTGTCATTTTAATATCAGTGACAAACAGTTAAAAGTTCACTGTTGTTGTTTTTCTTTTTAGAGAGGATCTGACGAACTTCTTTCAGGCAGTGTACTCAGTAGCCCAAACTCTAACATGAGTAGTATGGTAGTTACGGGTAAGTGATGTATTTTTAAAAGAGTCATTCATTATTTTAATACCAACAGATGTATTTTGGAGAATAAAATAAGCAGACATGAACCATATGTGTTATGGCTTAACTTTATCTGTATATTGAACTTTATGTGTTTTTTTAAAATACCAGCTGCCTGACAAAAATAGAGTTGTGTAGATGTAATTAATTTTCAAGCAATATGGTAGGTTTTAAATTTAGTATTCTCATGTTTATGCTTAACCTTTTTTATTTTTTAAGAGATGCCTCAACTTGGTTTCCTCACCCCAGTGCAATTCTCTGGGCAATATCTGCTCTTATCAACATTACCATCTTTCTTCTTTTTTGGTATTTTTGCTTTTGTGTGTGTGCGTGCACTTGCCCGTGTCTGGAACTCATGGCAACCTCTGGTGATTCCTACTGGGGCATGGGGGACATTCAGAGAACTGACTTGATAGCCTTTCTCTGTCTCCCAGCCCTGGTATTCTTTGGAGGTCTCCCATCCAAATACTTCCCATGGTTGGCCTTGCTTAACTTCTGATATCAGACGAGATTAGGCTTGTCTGGGCTATCCAGGTAAGGGCAACAGCACCATGTATTTTCAATGACTCTTTCTGTTTCAGTGGAGTTTGTGTTGCTACAGAAAAGCTGGAAAACATATCTCAGTCTTTCATCCCTCCTTTTCCAATTCTTGTGCTCCTGTTGGGAAGCCTCTGTCCCTCTAGTGGAACTGTGATTTAGAAATAACGTTGTAATCAGATTTGCTTTGCTAAAGTTACAGTGTCCTGAGGACTGGGGTGACTTTTAAAATCTGTGATATACTTTTAAATAGAAAGTTACCATATACTTTCTGCAGCCAAGATGCCTTGCTGGAATCAACTGCAATTTTGGTGCCTGCCTTTCTAGAACTGTCCATAGTTACCAGCTATGTAATATTTGGTACTAAGTTGTTGTTTTTTCTTCTTCGCTATCCATCCTGTGAAGTTATGGTATATTTGCTTATGCGAGAATTACCAAAATTCCCATTCAACTGAATCTGCCCAAAGAACAGCTACAGAAACTTTTAAGATTCTTTTTTTACAAAAGGGGGCTCTCAAATACCATATGCATTGAAAGTCTTTTCAGGGCAAGGTGGTTCCCCTGCTTACATATGGTTCACAGATGTATCTGTACAATGACTACCATAAACTAGAAGCAATCCAATCCAGATTACTCAGATCCATATTTGGAGTACCTCGTTGTGTACCCAGTGCCCTACTTATGCTAGAAGCAAGATTAGTTCCATTAGAAGTACATACCTGGTTCCAAGCTACATGCTTCTGGTTCAAGCTTAACCCCCCTCCCCCACGCGATTAACTTCATTAATTCTTTCACACAGTTTTCACTCAAGGTGAGTTAGAGTAATAGAGGACAAATTGCAACTACTTGGTTTCTCCTGTACAGCCTTACTGCGTCTTAGGTACCCAGCAACCTATGAAAATTATCAGTATTTATCAGGTGTTTTCTCAGCCGATCACTGAGGGGGTTGGTGATTTGGCTATCCATAAATGGCTGCCCCAGAAAACCCCTGTTTGGGATTTTGGGGGGCTGCTGGATAGTTGCAGTTACAGGGCATTTAAAGGGCTTTCAGTCCATTTAAATGCCTTTGGAGTTCACTTGCTGAGGCGTGGAGTCATGCCACAGCTTGGAGAAGGTATTTAAAGGGACTGTGTCCCTTTAAATGCCTTTCTCTCCTCCATTGGAAAAAATGGAGCATGGGACACCTTCTTCTGGGGCACTACGTCCAGTGTTTTTGAAACGTGGAGCTTTTTTTGAGGTAGAGGCACCAGCAGCTATGCTGCAAATTTGGTGCCTCTGCCTAAAAAAAAAGGCCCCCGGAACCCCAGATATCCCCAGATTCATTTTCCATTATAGTCTACAGGGACCATTGATTGTAATGGTCCCTATAGGGTATAATGAAGCTGAAAAAATTCAGCAATCCTAAATATTTCCTGAATCCCACTGTGGTCTGAATCCCACTGTGGGCTGGTTTAATGCCTTCCCATCTGCCCTTTTAGAAGGGAGATATGCATGTATCCCATATGTACAGCGTCTCTGGCCATGTCAGTTTGGAACGATAGAAACAATCGAACATGTTCTCTTATGTTGCCGATTTTACCAGGACACTTGGAATGCGTGCATTACCCCAACTCTGTCCAAATATCCAGGTAGAGCAAATCTCTCCCTTATATATAATTGAGTAAGACGCAGCGTAAGACTGAGCGGAGACAAAATGCGCTCCGTCAGCCATTGGCCGGCCAGCTGCCGCTCAAGGCTGCTGCCATGCCATTGGCTGGGAGGTGGGAGGCGAACGCTGCCTGTTACTTTATGTGAACTTCTTTCCCCTTTCCTCACCAAGGGTGCAAAGACAAGGGAGAGAGGCTCATGCTCAGTTTGCATAGCTCAGATCTATGTCACTGGTTGTAGTATAGTAGTTCTATGTTGAATTTTTGTGTGTGTTCTGTTATCTTAAATGGACCAGTAGCTTCCTTAAGCTATAAGGAAACATGAGAGAGCTGTACAGATGTGTTTTCCAGCAGCAATGATTCACCCAGTAGCCTAGAAGCAATTTTTAACTGCCAGAAAAATTGCTAATTATAAACTTAAGAAATGTAAATGTTAATTACGGAGCTCTGTAAACATTTTTTTTTGTTTACAAGACCTCAAGCAGGGATTACATTAAGATGTAGCCGTAACAGTCATATATTAATTTCAGTACTTAAATAATTTACTGAATCAAAAGAGGGGAGCAGTTTTGTGAAAGTTTAAATGTGTTCGTGAAAAAAACCCCTCCAGAGATGTAGAGGCCTGAAGGCCCCCTCAGAAATGCAGGGAAGGAAGTATCTCTGCTGCATAGCAAGACACAAAATGTTCTTATTGCCAAGACAGCATGGTTAGTTTTGATGCTAACCAATATTCTCTACTCTTCTTACCAAATGAAACTGAAGACAAAGAATGGAATTTATTTGCTATAAGTGATATTGTTTGATAGCCAAATCTGGCTACATGGCACAATGATGACATCACCTTCATGATTCCTGTTTTGTGTTGGATTGCATAATGAAGAAAAAGAGGACTCAAGGTCTTTACAGAGGACATTGCATTTTCTTTCTTCTTTTTTAAGTGGACAGCATGGTAATTCCTTTATTTACCAGCCAACACAGCTTTTTTGTATTATAAAAAGACACAGAAAAGTTGCCAACTCTTTCAGATCTCCATATTGCTCAACAGTGGAGATATCGCTTAGGTTGCCTCTGACAGAAACTTGCTTCTTAGCAACGGAGGCTGCTTTCTCTTTAATAGGAGATTTGATTGGGGCTACAGCCCCCTCCAACTTACCTCTGGGCCTCACAAAAGCCTTGCCATACTCTCTTGTTCTTTGGTCAGCTACAAACATGCACCAAGTTCTGGCATCCTCCTGAGAGGAAAGTTTGGGGTTGCGTGCTCTTGCTTGCAGAGGCTCCTAATTGCACCAGAAACATCTAGACGTTGTGGCTCTCATCTGGAAGTAGCCCAAAAGCATAACATGCTGCATCCACACTTGGTGACAGCCAATTCGGTAGACTTCTTGCACGTTGAGGACCAGGCTGGAATTGCTCCCACTGTTGCAAAAAAGCACATAATCACCAGGCCGAGTTATCCTTCCTCAGTGGCCTGCATGTCCATGTCTTCCTGCTTCATAGTGCTCTCTTGTTGTGGGATGTATTTCTTGTGGACTGCCAGGGTGGACGTGAAGTGGAAATCGGCTCCCACTGCTGCAGACATCAGGGCTTGAAGGCTTCTTTGCTCCGAGTCGCCAAAAGAGTAGCCATTGGCTTTGTCCATTGCCTCCATCACACGCTGCATGCTCTCCTTGTCCTTCACACTGAGGGGGAACAAAGGAAATCAAGCTGTAATCTTCAGCCACTTCCACAAGCTTTTGGTTCAGCCAATGGTAGTTCTTGAAGAAGGGATCTGAAGCCAGGTGTTCCAGAACCTCTGTGTAATAATCTAGATTGAAGGCTAGTTTTCCCTCCTGTTCAATCAGGTCCATTTTGGAGAGGACATTAATGTGGGGCAGTGCCACATGCAGCATGGTGGAGAGGGAAGTGCAGAGAATGGAGATGAACTTGCCGGGGTCTGTGCAGTAATGAGAATCCACTAAGTGAACAGCAGCCAGCCTGAAGTTCCACTTGGCAAGCTGGGCAAAGATGTTTGTCAGTGAACTATGTTGGGTGCAAAGTTCTACCTGTTCTGGGCAGTCAAACAAGAAGTAATGGCCCCTAAACTGAGACAGTTTTTTTTGCAGCAAGTCAAAATTAGCTTCTAGATACTCCATGCAATAGATTTTAAGCCACCATTGGGTCCCAGTTTCAAGTTCTCTATTTCATCAGTCAAGGTAATCAGCTCAGATATATCCACAGCGCACTGGGAGGGAATCCCTTCATTGGCTGGATCCAGATTCACCACTGATACCTTGCACCCAATTGCAGAATAAAATTCCTGCATGCCAAGACAGTACATTGTTTCCCCTGAGCCAGGAGATCCAATCACTGCCTGCCCAAAGGCCAGTGAAGACTGCTTGTGGCTTTTTGACATGACTGATATTTCTTTCTCCTCCTCCCAAGTAGGTGCAACACAGACTTGTTTACTAACACACCCTAACAATGATGACAAAAAGGGCTATATAGGGCACACTCCGGGTAAAAATTGGCCATGAGTCTCCATAGGCGCAGAGCGGTACCGCTCTAGCCTTTAGTATCTCTGTGGGGAGATGCCTAACATACTGGCATATGCATTTTCTAAATAAAGAAACAAGAATATTTAAAATAGTTCTTAAGTAGCAGGTTATCAGGCCTGCTAACAGGCAGAAAAAATGCTCAGAAGGCACTGTGGGGTGGGGGTGGGTTCTGAATCCCATGCAAGCTATTCAGCTCAATATTTAAGAGAGTTCATATATTATCATATATATTAAGCTACCATACTTTATAGTTCCTGTTGTAATTCTAGCAAGCTTTTCTGGTTAAAAAACAAGAGAATTCCAGTTTTAGGTTACAACCTTGATTGTTTCAAGGAATTGGAGATACAATTGCATCATAAAATATAGGTCCTGAATCTAGAAATTGAAAAATATCTCACATTTATGAGTCAGTAATATAGGTGACACAGCCTGTATTTTTCCATTGACAATCTGGAAGGTATGAATCTTATTGAGCAGGGATAGAAAAATATTTTCAGTCTAAAATTGTAGCAGAAGAATTTACAGTGGCAACCTTGTACGTGGGTGTGATTGTTCCAACATTCTTTTAAGGGTGTAATTTATGGATTGGATAGTTGTAGTTTCTTTCAGTTGATCACAAAAACATATTACACTGGTGTGTAACAATACACAGTAACTGATTAATTTGGTTTACCTAATACATCTGTACATGTACATATATATGCTTTAACATATTTTTTTAAAAAAATACTAGAAAATAATCCACAGTTCTTTAGCTTTAAAAGTTAAGAGATGTTTCCTTGAGTACTTGTGCATGGAATAAAAAGTCAAATTCCTGCAGGTTGGCATCAGATGTCCGAGCAGGGACAATCCTAGGTGTTTGTTTTTTAAAATTTGTTTTGCTTATTTTAGCAAATGAGTGGCAAAAGCTACACTTTTTTGGTACCTTGTTTACTGCACAGAATTGTACTGAGTGTTGTTGAGCTCCACCAATATCCCCCTGTGCTGTAGAGCAGCTAGGGTTGAGTTCAGTGTTTCTCAACACCAAGGAAATGCTGTCCCCATGTGGCTGGCTTAGATGAACTCCATCAATAGATGCCTCAAGGTGATTGTCACGTTTTCCTGCCCATTTCATTTAAAAGAAAACCCTGTCTAAAAACTTTATTTAAAAGTAGTCAAAAACACAATTTTTTACTCCTTTATCTTCAAGTAAACAACCCTAACTCTGGAGCAAGTTGCTGCCAGGAAGTAACCTGCCAAAACTTCGGGTTAGTCCACCTTGGCTCAAAACTTGGCCAGCACTGGCTAACCCAATTTCAGCCATATTCTGCAACCCTAGTACTGTGTAGTGAGAAGTAGCTGTTGTTTCTTACTTCCTTACTACATTTCATTGCTTGCAAAAGAATCACAACCATCTTCTCTTCTGAGGCTGCGGTCACACGGAACATTAGCCACGCAAGAGAGACGGAAGACAGGCGGATTTTCCGGGCGCGATCTCACCGGCACATCTGGGAAGCGTAGCGCTTCCGTGGCACAACCGAGGCTTCCTGCCGAAAACGCGCAGCAAAAAACTAGTACCTCGGAGGTACTAGTTTCCGGAAACCGTGGGGCAAGGGCGGGCGTCTGATCGTGTTTCCGGTGGCATCCGGCGCCCGCCCATGTCCCCTTGCGAAAAAGGTTTGTTTTTTTCCCAAGTCTCCGTGGATGCACACACGCACCCAACGGAGCATGCGCATTCGTCGTGTACACACAAAACCAGTTTGCTGCACCGCGCGCTTCTTCATTGCGCGCAGGCGGGTCCTGTGATCGGTACCTCTCCCTTCCCACGGAACCTCCACAGGACCTCCACAGGAGGTCTGATCGCTTAACCACGCGTTGGTTTGCCCCGGGGCAAACAGCCATGCTTCCCCCCTCGCAGTTTCCTGCCCGTGTGACCGGAGCCTGAGTAATCTATCCCAGAGAACCAGAGGAGGACTGGCTCCTCTTTGCTTCGTGGGAGAGGGGTGTTTCTTATATCTTGTTGAATACAAGCCTTTGTAGAGGTCAATTGCTTGTGTTAGATGCATGAATAAATCCCATGCCTAAAACTTTGTTTTAACACCTCAGAATTTGAAATATTAATCCAGCTCTGGTTTATAGTTCACAAATTGGCATCCTTATTTCAGACACATGTATTTAAAGTTTCTGCTTAAATCAGATTGCTGTTATCAAATTCTGGGCCACTTAATCCCTTAATCCTGTGTGATCTTCCTGGTAAATATTCATCTTCGACGTCGTCTCTGTGCTTCACACCCATGGGATCTTGTGCGCACACGCTGGATCGATAGGTGCTGTAGCAAGCTTTTTTAATGGATTTTCGCGCCCAGTCCCTCGGGCATGCGCAGAAACCCCACTGCGCATGCCCAGAGGGCTGGGCGCGGACATCCCGCCAGTTCCTTTCTTACCTCCGCATTGAGTAGACCTCTTCTTCGTCGGTCTGATCGGTTCGCTGTTAGCTCACCTCACAGATCTTAGGAATTATTTCCAAGCTTCAATGGTTGATGCACAGTGAAAGTGAGGGAAAGGATGTGCATAAAGGGTCTATGTTTGATCATAGCTACTTGGAACAAATTTAGAGTCCAGTGACATCTTTAAGACCAACAAAGGTTTATTCAAGCTTTGAGCTTTTGTGTGCTTGCACACTTTTTCAAATACATTGCAATGGACGGTAGAGTTCAAACTTATAGACAGAGGCTAAACAGCAAATTAACATTTAACATGATGAAGATGTTTTAAGATAAGCAAAGACAAAACTAAATAACAAGCTAAGGTTATAAGGTCAGCAGTTGTTTTGATTTAATTAAGAGGAGGAAAGACAGCAAAGCAATAAATATGTCAAAATAAGGGATAAATGTATAAAGGCATCTTTTCTAATTGTGGGAAGTAAACCAAGACTCACCATTCATCTCCTCTCAGGCATGGAGGTAATTTAACAACATTTCTTTATTTCTTTCTTTTTTGAGGTGAGTGCAGTGGTATGTTAGCAAAACATTCCAATATTCCTTGCATTACATTCAGTATTCTAATATACTATTCTGAAAAAGAAATACACTAAAATACAGAGGATGTCTTGTCCTTCTTGTTCAGAATACATATGTGAGACCTGAATGAGTTAGCATATGTAATGAGATAAGATGGCTACTTGGGTTGGTGTAATGCAGTGTTTCTGAAGTTACATTTCATTTTTAAATTAAAATTAGTCATACTTAGTTTTCATTCCAAAATTGGTTTGATTTTTAATGTGCAATAAAAGTACTTGTCCTCTGAGGAGGCAACCTTTGTCACTTATCTGGGCATGCTTTCTGCCTGATAAGTAGTAACTTGTCCTACTAACTGGATGGTAGTGGCATTTGACAGGCAGCTTCCTCTAAAAGTAGATAATATCCTCCCTTTTTGCATTTAGATACAATATAGAAATGGATTAGAATTTCCTACCCCAGCAGAGTCTGATTGAAAGGAAGTAAGGTCAGAATAGGAAATCATGCAGAAATACAGTGGGGCAACCTCCTGTGTGGGTGAATGTTTCTGAGCTCTAGTTTTTAGCTCCTCCCCCCATTATGCCTGTTTACAGGGTGGGTGGGGTATAAATGTAAATATAAATAAATAAAAAATAAAATTAAGGCATGCAAGAAATTTTCTGACAATGCATTAGTGTGGTCCAGCCCACAGTTTGGGTGTCACTAAATCAATTAATCATGTTATTAACTTGATAATAAGAGTTATCCCCCTTGATAACATGAGTATATGAAAGTGTTATTAGTTATAATATGCTGATCATTACTTCTCTGTTGGTCAGGAGGTTAACATGAGTATATGATAACATGAGTAACATGAGCGCATGAAAGTGTCATTATAATATGCTTCTCAGTTGGTCAGGAAGTTAATTCTGTAATGCTTTTCAGTTGGTCAGGAAGTTAATTCTGTAATGGGTGCAGAAAAATATTGGTAAGTTGATCATTCAGATATTATAGATACTTCTAGGTGAACAGCGTTTCCATATGCCTTGGCATTTAGTCATGCCGGCTACATGACCATGGAGAAGTCCTTGGTAAGCGCTGGCTCTTCGGCTTGGAAACAGAGATGAGCACCACCCCCTAAGTTGGATTTGACTGGCTTTCGAGCGAGGGGAAACTTTAACCCTTTTTTTTTACCTAGGTGAACAGGTTTTTTTGAGTTATTCAATTTTTTGATAAAAGATAAATTATTTGTTTCATATACTTATTTAGAAATTGTACACATGTACAAACTGTTTTGAGGGGTTAATCTGTGAGAAATAAATAGGGTTGTTTTCCATTATAAAATGAACTATAAAAATCTCTTTCAGCCAATGGTAACGATAACAAGAAATTCAAAGGTGAAGATAAAATGGATGGGGCTCCTTCTCGCGTTCTTCATATCAGGAAATTACCGGGTGAAGTGACAGAAACAGAAGTTATTGCGTTAGGCTTACCTTTTGGCAAGGTGACCAACATTCTCATGCTCAAAGGAAAAAACCAGGTACTTTCTAATTTTGTTCTATTACTGTAGTATAGGAAACAGCCCCTTCTTCAAAATCTGATTATTCTGTCTGCCGGTAGTGGGCCCATATCCTACCATTTGAGCTGGGAGATGAGATGTTCCCTTCTACTGACTTTCAGTGCCCTTGCCAGATCTGAAAGTATTTCATTTCCCAAGATGCCTGAATTAGTCATGGGCCAGTATAGTTTTATTGCTGTTCTTTTGCAGGGATAATGAAAAATGTTCTTGTAGGCATCTGTTCTGGGTCTTTTTCAGCCCTTGCTTGATCCTGTTTTCTGATGATCTGCAGCAAAACATAGGATTAGATTCTAAGTGTGGGTACAACCTGACCACATTTAAGCATTTTAGGCCTCGTCGTTTCCAACAGAGAAAACAACCACTGAATGCAGTGATGATGCTGAATATCTCAACAGAGATAATTAGGAGAATAAGCTCAGGGATCCTCATGTACATCCAAAGCAAAAGGTCCTTCAGAATGGACTTCAGACCTCCATTGTGCAGTCCTCATTCAGTGCCATCAGACACTTGAGGAGTCTCTCTCCCCCCCCCCAACCCAATATCCTTTCCCAAAGTTAGCCCTGCATAGAGCAGCTGTTGGCAGGGAGGTCTCCCAGCTGGAGAGAGAAATCTTGAGGTTAAAGATTGTATGTCATTTTAATAGTGGGAGCATCAATTTCCATTTCCCAGCATGAGGTCTTTGTCACCAGGGGAAACGGTGCTCATCATGGAGATGGCTGGTAGGATGGCCCAGTGGTAGGAAAATAGCAGGCAATATCCTCCAGGGCTGATTCAGAACTGGGTTTAAATTTAATGCCCAATCCAAATCAGGCCCAAATTAATGTAACTGAGGCACTAGTGCAGATGAACCCCGGATCAACTTGCTTGATTATCAAAAGCCTGGTTAGTTTTATGCTCCCCCTGTAAGATATCCCTGCTCTGCTTTTTGAAAAGTCTGAAGGTTTCTCTAGCAGGTTGAGAAATCTGAAGTACATGGAAGGGGGCTAGTCTAGTATTTGTCAGCATAATTCTCCCCTTACTGGTTAATTTCCCCTCTTCTCTCACCATCCCAAACCCTAGGAAAAATCAGTTGCTAAAGAGAGATAAGCAGAAGTAAATAATGAACAAAGGTAATTGCTTCTTGGTCCTTCAGCATATTTGCAGTCTTTTCCAGCTTTCTGTAGCAGGACTTGAGAATTGTCATTAGAGCTGGACTGCTCTCCTGTGTCAGACTTCTTATTTATTAACTTCCTTTTGGTACCCTGCCTTGGGAAGTCAAATGGATTATGTCATTCTCCTCTCCTTCTCACTAGGGATGGGCATGTCTTTCTCGAACATTTACTGGACTTTTTCTGGTTCAGCTGCTAGGGACATTTTAATGTGAATTTCACAGGTCAGTCCCCCCCCCCCCTTTAAGGGGGGGGAAAGAAAAATGGACAAGTTAAATGGCTGCCAGCTATTTAACCATTTCTGGGTGACCCCTCTCCTGGCTGCGGCAAGCCATGACCAGGAAAAAGGAGGATCCGAACTAGCCAGTTCAGGGCATTTTTGATCTGGTTCGGGGGCGGCCCCCAAATTGAACTGGAATTTTTAGGTTTGTGCTCATCCCTATTCCTCACAACACTGGCTCTATTGGCTTATTTACTAATATTGGTCTAAAAAGCATCTTGCTATGTCCTTTTAAAACATTGTGTATCATATAAAGTCCTTTATATTTTGTTATGTATTGGTTTCTGAAAAACAAGGAGAATTATTTTTACTGTTTCATCAAACTGTAACATTTAGTATAACACATCAACAAATCTAGTAAAAAGTAGCAAATCTAGTTTTGTCTTTATTAATACCCATCTAAGATGGAAAAACTTTAAGGAATTTCTCCTGTCCCTTAAGGTGAAATCACATTTATAGGTTGATCCTTAGCATATTTACTCAGAAATAAACCCCACAGAATTCCGATAAGCTTAGTACTATATAAGTACACACCTTTATTTTAGTCTACCTAAAATTTAACTGAAATAGAATTTCAGAGTCAAGCTTTGCTTTGAAATAGTATGTATTAGAAAATATAGCATTTCTCAGTCTGAATTCTTCAGGTAGCTCATGCAGCCAAAGGCTTTTCTCGTTATGAAAGGCAGACATAGAGAAGCATACAGACAGACTGTTCAGATCACAAAGATACAAGCAGGGACAAAAAAGGGAAAGAAAACTAAACCTAACAAAGAAATCCAAAACCAAACAAAGGTTTAGTGGAAAAGAGGGCCAATATTAAAACCCATTGATAAAAAGAAGTACATGTATTTATTAATAATATCAGGTTAAAACATATATAGGGGCAGCAGTGTTTACTTGTAATTATTGTGGCAACACAATCTAAGAAGGTTATTTGTGGACCATAGGTTGATTTTATATCTACTGGGCTAGTGATTGCACTAAAAAGATTGTATGCGCATATTCACTTTGTGCCTGGGTATGTTTTTACTGAACAATTTCCTTTATGGTCCTAATTGAAATTATATTTTGTATACATTTTTGATTGTGTTTTATGAGTGTAACTATTTACCATCTAGCCACACTTGTATGGCCTCTGAGGAAGGCCGATCCGGCCGAAACGCGTCAGGTCATTTTTTTAGCCCTGGTTATGATTATGGTTTATGTATATTGTCTGTAATTGGGCCCCTATATATGTTTTAACTTGATATTATTAATAAATACATGTACTTCTTTTTATCAATGGGTTTTAATATTGGCCCTCTTTTCCACTAAACCTTTGTTTGGTTTTGCAGATCACAAAGATAACCATGATTTAGTTTATTCAGAGGGTTTTATCTAAGAATTGCTGACAAGTATTAGCTTTTTTCAGCCTTGTATGATCCCATGGTATTGCAAAATCACACACATCATCTTTCATATTGCGTATTATAAAATTACAGATATGTGTTTGTAGGACGCAATCAACTTGGAGAAGGATTAGTAAATACTTTTAATTAGTCTGTTCTTGAGCATGCAGCCTGAACAACTTCTGCCTGCCAACATATTTACATATTAATTTCAGGAAAAGATTCTTCAATTCTTTAAGAAACTGAATGACTAGTTTTAGGGGAATAGCTCTGTTTCATATTTTATCTCTCCCCCCCCCCCCCCCGAGTACTTTTAATCAGTACTTTCACCTATGGAAAGCTTTTGGGTTTTTTATCAGCATAGATTCTGCAAAGCTACCAGAATAATCTCTGTTTAATAAACAGTATTTCTAGGTAAAGTAAACTTTGATTACACAAACAATGAAACCTTGTGTGCTGATGCAAAATCCAGTTTCACCATCCTGTGAGCTTTTTTGATAGGCTAGTCTGCCTTCTGGCTTTAGCTCAGACTTAGGAAAACCACATTATCTCACAGGCCTCTAATATCAATATGTATCTATGACAAGATATATAAATCTGGATCCCCACTGAGGGCTGCTGTTTTGAAAAAGAAACGCACAACTTTGCCCTACTACTTATAGAGAGCATTTGGGGGAACTAGCCATAAAGATACCATCTGGATTATTATCTTTAATAAAGGGGTTTAATTTTGCTTTCCCAAGCTGTGAAAAGGCAGGTGGGAAGTCTCAAGATGCATCTTCTGTCATATGACCTTCCCCATACACTAAACAGCTTCCAGGGAAACCCTGCTCAGGCTACCATTTTAAACCTAGAATCATAAGATTAAATAGGTGGAAGAGGCCCACAGACCATCTACTCTAGCCCCCCTGCTCAATATAGAATAACCTAAAACATCCCTGACAAATGGTCATCTGGCCTCTGCTTAAAAACCACCGAGGAGGGAGAACCCACCAGATCCCAGGCTAACTGATTCCACCACTGAACCACCCTGATTGTTAAAAGGGTTTTCCTAGAATCATGCTGAAATCTTTCCACCCATAATTTAAACCAGTGATGAAACCTACTCTAGGTACTGTGTTTTGTGGAGGCAAGATTGGCAACTACTAGAAGCCAGAACAGATTCTGCTGGTACCATGGAATATCCTCACTCAGGTGAATCAACTGAACTTTGCAGCAGACTGAGGATTACCAGTCCTAGTCTGACACACTAATCACTACACTACAGTGGCTGGTGATAGGCATGATACGTTATCATTACCCCTTTTTCATTGTGCTGGGAGTTGGAATGCTGGTGCTTGGTCATTTTTATGCTCATCACTTTAGCTAGGCTAGTACTGGTTTCTGTCAATCCTGACTAACTTTTGTCATGCCAGCATCTTATTCCTGCTTCTCCAGTTGTGAGAATGAGAGTTTGTGTAAAAGTCCTTTTCTCTCTGAAAACAGCTGGTAGGATTCTCTTCTCACCCCCTGCTCTTTGAAATTTCTTCAGGTTTTGTTATCAAACGTAGCTGGGAGTGAGCTGGCAGCCTTAACTGTCAGGGTTCTAACTAACTCTTTCTCCCTCTACTTTGCCCTCTGTGGGAATGCTGAGAACAGAGCATGCCTATTTCAATAAACTTTACAGAGTAGAGAGGCTGTTATTGTCTTTTTGGCATTCTGTGCACCATTTGCCAGTTCCCAATGCCTTTATATACATGTGTAGTTCTCTATAATTTAAGCTTTGAATTTTGAGTGACCAGCAGATTCAGAAATAGCATATAAATACTTCATTATTATTTATTGCAAAATTCTTTTAAACTTTTCATTATAGGCTTTTTTGGAACTAGCAACAGAAGAAGCTGCTATCACTATGGTTAATTATTATTCTGCTGTGACGCCTCACCTTCGTAATCAACCCATTTATATCCAGTATTCAAATCATAAAGAATTAAAGACTGATAATACACTGAACCAGGTAATATGTGCATTTCATAAGGATTACACTTAATTTTGTAGTGATTACTAATGTATATACATATGCCAGTGAGCTTGTGCTGTGTTTGGGTTTTGTTGTGAAATTGCATATTGAAGACTTGTTTAGTGTGAAAAAAATCTAATAATGTTTGATTTGGGGGGGGGACAAACTAAAGGCTATAATAATGTTTTTAGATTAAAAACTTAGGTTTACCCATAAAAGAAACTTTCTGCCTCCTTGTATGTAATATGAACCCTTATTTCTAGTGTGTTAAAATAATCTGTTTAAATTTCATGGTACTTGTAACCTCAGTTTATTTGATCTGCTCTTCCCATAAATGCAGTTACTGAAAAAATATATTCATACTCACCCCGGGAAATAACTGAAAATACAGTTATTTGATCTCAGACTTTTAGAACCTATTCTTTTAGATCAAGACAGCATTCTTACTTGAACAGGGAAACTACTGCTCCTACAGGTTCTAACTTGAAAGATCTTTTTAAGCATTTGATGTTACTGTTTCCTATGAAAAATGTTAAAGCACTGACCCATTGTATGTCAAATGATGATATCTTCATGTGCATTTCTTGTGTTCTTTCCTTGATCATACTTACAGTGCTATAATGAGCAATAGTTTTTAGGACTGTTCTTCTCTTGATAAGTGTTGGCTAGTGTGCCATTTGAAATGTTCACTTCACCTTTTGGGGCCAGTTTACAGCAGATATTTTATTTAAAAATGTCTTGGTATTAGATTTTCTTTGCCAGCAACTGTGCCAGTTAAATGTGATAATATTTGGGGATGGTGTTTGTTTTGTGGTAATCTGAAAAACAGAGCCGTTTCAGAGGTCTGGTTAAATGACACTGATGCTGAAATTTGAATAACTCAGTTATTTATTTATTTATTTATTTTATTTTATTTTTCGCATTTATATCCCGCCCTTTCCCGAAGGCTCAGGGCGGCTAACAGGGGCACCAAGTGCCAGGTAAAACAATATCATATAGTTTAAAACAAAGCATATAATTATTCCATTGTATTCATCTAAAAGGATGGATTAGATGCCATGCCATCCTAAAGCTTCAGAGTATGTCAGCTTTCTTGGTCATAATTTTCCTGTTGTTACCACTCATTTGAATATAAGAAGCTGTGCAATTTATTTATTTATTTCATTATATTTCTATCCCGCCCTCTGCGCAAACGGGCTAAGGGCAGCTCACAGTTTAGGGCACCATGTGCCAAATATAAAAACATATAAGACAAGATAAAAACAACCATATTTTACAATTAAAGTGCTCAGTCATGTTAGTGCTTCAATTGCATTTAGATGGTGTACTGTAAATGTAACACAAGGTCCCGATTCAGCAGTGATTGATCCATCACGGTGTTATGGCTCAATCTTCGTATAGGGCCAACCCACTATCCTGCTGTCACTAACGATTATAGTTGGTCATAGTGGTAGCGGTGGCTCCTAATTAAAAGCCTGGCGGAAGAGCTCCGTCTCCTCCAGGAGCTCAATCCACCAGGTAAGAGCCGCCACTGAGAAGGCCCTGGCCCTGGTTGCAGCGAGCCTGGCCTCCCTGGGGCCTGGAATCACTAGCCGATGTTGTGACCCCAACTGTAGTGCTCTCTGGGGTATGTGTGGGGAAAGGCGGTCCCTCAGGTATAAGAACATAAGAGAAGCCAATGTTGAATCAGGCCAATGGCCCATCTAGTCCAACACTCTGTCACACAGTGGCCAAAAATACCAGGTGCCATCAGGAGGTCCATCAGTGGAGCCAGGACACTAGAAGCCCTCCCACTGTTGCCCCCCTCCCAAGCACCAAGAATACAGTGCATCACTTACCCTAGTCTGAGAGTTCCTATCTATACCTTGTGGCTAATAGCCACTGAGGGACCATATATTCATCCAGTTCCCTCTTGAAGCTGTCCATGCTTGTAGCCGCCACCACCTCCTGTGGCAGTGAATTCCATGTGTTAATCACTCTCTGGGTGAAGAAGTACTTCCTTTTCTCTGTTCTAACCTGACCGCTCAGCAATTTCATGGAGTGCCCACGAGTTCTTGTATTGTGAGAAAAGGAGAAAAATACCTCTTTCTCGACCTGCTCTAGCCCATGCATAATCTTATAAACCTTGATCATGTCACCCCTCAGCCGTCATTTCTCCAAGCTAAAGAGCCCCAAGTGCTTTAACCTTTCTTCATAGGGAAAGTGTTCCAACCCTTTTATCATTCTAGTTGCCCTTTTCTGCACTTTTTCCAATGCTATAATATCCTTTTTAAGGTGTGGTGACCAGAACTGTACACAGTACTCCAAATGAGAACGTACCATCAATTTATATAGGGGCATTATGATACTGACTGATTTATTTTCAATTCCCTTCCTAATAATCCCCAGCATAGCGTTGGCCTTTTTTATTGTAGTCACACACTGTCTTGACATTTTCATTGAATTTTCTACTATGACTCCAAGATCTCTCTCTTAGTCAGTCTCTACCAGTTCAGACCCCATCAATGTGTATTTATAGTTAGGATTTTATAGTTAGTGTATTTATAGTTAGGATATAGTTAGGGATGCTGGACCCTGGCCATATAGGGCTTTAAAGGTGAGTACCAGCACCTTGAAGCGAATTTGGTATGCCAATGGCAGCCAGTGCAGTGCTCTCAGCGCAGGCTGGATGTGCTCCCATCTAGGGAGGCCCATCAAAACCCTGGCCGCAGCATTCTGCAGTAGCTGCAGTTTCCAGATTTGCGACAAGGGCAGCCCCATGTAGAGAGTGTTACAGTAGTCTAATCTCAATGTGACTGCCTCATGAATCGCTGTAGCCAGGTCATCACGGTCGAGGAAGGGAACCAACTGCCGAATCAGCCAGTCGAGGAAGGGAATCAGCTGCCACCTGGGTCTCCATAGTTAAGGAGGGATCCAGGAGCACTCCAAACTCCTGACCTCCGGCGCCGGCACCAGAGGCGCCCCATTGAAGGCCAGGAGAAGGATCCCCATCCCCAGACCACCCCGACTCAGGCACAGGACCTCCGTCTTCACTGGGTTTAGTTTCAGCCGGCTCAGTTTGAGCCAACCAGCCATGGCTTGCAATGCCTGGTTCAGATCTTCCGGACTGGAGTCCGACTGGCCGCCCAACATCAGATAGAGGTGGGTGTCATCCACATACTGATGACACCCTAGCCCATTCCTCTGGGCAAGAGGGCGCATGTATATGTTAAAGAGCATTGGGGAAAGCACTGTCCCCTGAGGCACACCGCATTCAAGTGGGTGTCTTCAGGACTGCTGTTCCCCTAACGCCACCCTTTGTCCCCAACCCTGGAGAAAAGAAGCAAGCCACTGTACGGCAATCCCCTATATCCCATTCCCTATGTCAGTGAGGCGGTGGGTCAGCAACTGGTGGTCGACCGCGTCGAACGCAGCCGACAGGTCTGACAACAGTACTGCCACACCACCTCAATCCAGATGCTTCCGGAGGTCGTCAGTAAGGGCGACCAGCGCTGTTTCCATCCCATGACCTGGGCGAAAGCCAGACTGGGAGGGATCTAGGATAGGAGTGTCATCCAGGAAACCCTGTAACTGTGTCACCACCACTCTCTCAATTAATTTGCCCAGATAGGGCAAATTGGAAACCTGCCGATAGTTGGCCACTTTGGCCGGATTCAAGGTTGGTTTTTTCAGGAGAGGGCGGACCATCGCTTCCTTGAGTGCTCTCGGTAACCGCCCCTCAGAGAGGGACTTGTTGACAATCTCCCTTAGGGCACCTCAAAACCCCTCGTGGCCCAGGCTGAGCGGGCTAAAACAATCCAAACCCAGAATCGACTTGGAAGGGGCCTTGAGTTCACTTACTGTTTCAACTGTGGCGGGGAGGTTGTGGCGGAGCGCCAAGACTTTATCTGCGAAATAGCTCGCAAATGCCTCACAGCCAATATCCAATTCCCTAGCATTTTGCCTGCCCCGTGGCAGAACTGGTAAAGTCCGAATCGTTCTAAGCAATTGGGCTGGGTGTGAGCTCGCAGATGCAATCGCGGCCACATAGAATTCTCTCTTAGTGGCCTTGGCTGCCATCTCATAGGATCTCATAAGCGTCCTGTAAGATGCTCTTGTTGCCTCGTCGCAATGCCACCGTCTCTCTAGCCATCTCAGCTCTCGCTTCATAAGCCGCAGCTCCTGGGTATACCAGGGAGCCAGCTGGGGAGCGATCTCGTCGATGGCTGTAGAGAGTCGGCTATGCCAGTCCTCCACAAGCTCATCCAACGAGCCACCAGGGACATCGGATCCCACAGAGCCATATGAAGCCGTACAAGGTCCATTTGGCTCCGCGGGCGAGCTAAAATCTGCTCGCCGCCTAAACAGGGTTGAAGTGGAACATTCAGATGGGCCTTCAGGGCATAGTGGTTCGACCATGGTACTGCTGAAGCAGCAATCCAGTCCACTATCAACCCAGCTGTGAAGACCAAATCGAGCGTGTGTCCGGCCTGATGCATGGGGGTTGTTACAAATTGGGAGAGTCCCAGCGCCACCATGGACGACAAAGCCTGACTCAAAGCCGCATCATTGGCGTGGATGTTGAAATCACCCAAGACCAACAGTTTAGGGGGCTCCAACGCTCAACCTGATACGGCCTTCATCAGGGACGGCAGGCTACTGGCCGGTGCGTTAGGCGGCCAGTACACCAGTCAGATTGCCAAACTCCTCAGCCTCCAGCACCAGGCCAACACACTCAATGCCCGTGATCTCCAACGGCGGGAGTGCCCTGAAGAAGTAAGCCTCCAGAATGAAAATAGCCACTCCCCCCGCCCCCTAGTACGTGATTGGTGTAGGACCGAGAGCCCAGGTGGGGCAAGTTGGGAGAGAGCTATGATCTCCCCTTCCTGCACCCAGGTCTCGGTCACGCATGCCAGGTCTAACTTCTGTTCCAGAAAGGAGTCCCGAAGGACTGTGGTCTTATTATTTATAGACCTGGCGTTGCACAAAACCAATGTCGGAAGGGGTTTTTCAGTCCTAGCTCCACTGCCAACAATGTTCGGGATGGGTCGCAGGTTGGAAGGGCGCCAAGCCATTCTGTTTCTCAGCATGCTTCCCTTGACTCTTTGCCTGGGCCCGCCACTGTACTCTCCCCTCCCCAGGAGCACTGGAATCTGTTGCCCAAGTATCGCCGCACCAGTCAGTCTTTGCACTGGCCTCAGACCGCTGACGGGCTAGTTAACTGAGCTGATCTTTCTATGTGAGCGCTAATAGCAGCTACCGCTTCTGGTGCTGATGCTGATAAACCGAATGCCGTCCTGCTGTATAAAATATTAACCTCTACTGATTGCTATATAATTCATCAAAATTCAAGGCAGTCATTAACTATGAAGCCCGAGACAACCTATCCTAAACTACTACTGATATACAGATTACTACCAAATTCATCAGCCTAGCAACCAAATCACACAATACTCAATAATTTACATCCTTTTAGCAGGGCAGTATCCTAGCCAGCTAAAGCCTCTCAGCCCTCCCCCCTAAGAAGTTTCCTTCTAATCGGCTATTCTGCATCCAATCTCCCCCCCCCCAATCAGCACTATACAGGAGTTACTGCATGCCCGTTAGAGCTTCAGTTCCTTCTGGTTCCACCTCTGTAGGGATAGAAGGGAGAACTGCAGCATCCTTCTCTGCTGATTGTTATTATAGGCCAGCCACTAGGGGCGCTTCCAGTCTCTTACCGGCTGTGAGTTCTGCTCCTTGGTTGTTCAAGGCCCCCCTGCTCGTCCAGTTCTTATACCTCAGCAAAGGGGTCTAGTTCCCATCATCGATCTCCGCTCCTCCCGTCCGGCTCCCCCGCAGCAGCTCCACCGTGGTTTATATCATTCCGCAGCCCCCAATGTTGCAGCAACCCGGCAGTAGCTGCCGTCTCAGCCGTCGTGAGCCCATGGCTGCCCGCAGTTGTGTTGTCTCAATTTCTAGCTGGTGGGGGGGGCTCCGAGGAAGGGGGAAACTCTCCCCCAGCTCTCCCACCGTTGTCCATGGGCCTGCCGCTGTCACTACCGCCGCCGCCGTGCACTCAGTCGCTGCTGGGGAGTCTCCACTCCAACTACAGCCCCAAGATGGCCACCGTGTCGTCGGAGCTAGGGCTGCACAGCTGTCAATCACTCATCTGGGGCCATTAGAGGGCTTACTCCAGACTGGGGGGGGGTGAGCAATGGAGCCCTTGTTGAGTAGGCCAGCCTGGAGCACTGTACCAAGCCGGGAACGTACCAGAGAAGGTAGCACAATAAGGGGTGATTTCTCCCCCCACACCCTGCGTCAGTTACCGGGCACTTCTTTCGCATTTTCTACGCCCAGTGCATTTGTTGTTATCGTGCTCCAGTTCAGTCTCAAGCTCAGTCGGTTGCGGAAGCGTGAGCACAAGCAGCTCCCCGCAATGCCGCCATCTTTCACTCTACTTATTTTCCTCTTCTTGGACCATTTCATTAGTACTAGGGGTGTGCATTTGGCATAAACTGAGCTGAAAAAATACCCGGAAAATACCTTACCAGTTACCAAATGGGGCTGCATTTCGGCTATCTAAAATTCAGGATTTTGGGGGCTGTCAGACAGCCAAATTTGAAAGGCATATAAAGGGATCACAGTGCCTTTAAATGCCTTCCGCGTGAACTTGCCACTTGGAGAAAATGTTAAAGGGACTGCGAGCACTTTAAAATGCCTTCAGACTCTCTCCGCAGAGTCATGTGGCTTGAAGAAGGCATTTAAAGGCACCGCAATGCCTTTTTTCCTCCATTGAAAGCAATGGAGGGTGGAGGCACCATCTTTGGGGCCCATAGAATTGGACCACATGGTCCACTCTTTTTTAAACTTGGGGGTTTTTTTGAGGAGAGGCACCAGCAGCTATGCAGCAAATTTGGTGCATCTACCTCAAAAAACATCTCCCCCAAGCCCCAGATAACCCTGGATCAATTCTCCATTATAGCCTATGGAGACCATTGAGTATAATGTTCCCCATAGGGTATAATGGAGCCAAAAAAATTAGGCTTTCCTGAATATTTACTGAAACTGAATACCATACTGGTATTGGGATTTGGGAACATCGGGAAATTCCAAGATTTTTTGAGTTTATTATACCTGAACCCGAAAAATACTGTGGGTGTTCCCCCCAAAAAAACCCTAATTAGTAATTAAATAGCAGTTTTATGATTTGATGGAGAAAACATGGTCAGTTTGGTTTGCATAAAGGCTTTGAGCTAGCATAAAACTTGCATAGCGGTGGATGAAAATTCCTGCAGTTGTTGAAATATTAGGACTCATAGTCGCAAAAGATGTAAAGAGGGTCAGTGTGTGAGAAAATCAATCAAGAAAGGCTCCAATGGCTATGCTTAAGGAGAGTGGGAAATAACCTTTATCCTTAAACACAAGTTAGCTGGGAGCAAGTCCTTTTGAAATCAATTCAACTCAATGTGAGCTAAGTAAGCATAGCTTCTCATTACGCCTTCACAAGATCAAAAATTTAAAGTACTTAAATTAATACCCATGATGATACCTAGTAGATTTGTAACCATTTTGGTTAGGATATTATTGGTGAAATAGTGTTTTAATTGAAAGTTATTGCATATAACCTGGAGAAAGTTGAGGATATCTCAGTCCCACTGAAATCAGTGATATGCTAGAGCCTCTACTGTTTGCTTATGTTCCACTGATTTTTTTCAGAGAGGGTTGTTGGACATCAGTTTCTTGAAATTGTGCCAACACTATCTTGAAACTCAGAAGCACCATAACATTAGATAATTGTGTGGTTTTATAGCAACAATGAATTTTGCAACAAATAGGCCTAGTTAGGAGGAATTTAAAAACAGTCATTGCTCAACAATCAGATTTAACTAAAACCAAGATTATACATGTTGGCAAGATTGAGCTAGGGGATTCCCATCCCCCTGACTACCCCCAGCCCTCAGAAGGGAAAGCTAGCCTCAGCATGAGATGGAAGGGGGTTATTGCAGCCAGTGGGACACTCTCCTGATGCAGCACTGGCCTTTCCCCAGGTGATATGCTGCCACGCCTGTCTTCCTGAGGTTCCCCAGCATCAGCTGTGTGTCAGTCAGTCAGCCTTTATTGGCATAAAACAATACCTTAAAAGAAGGTTACTATAAAAAAGAGGTTTATACATATAAAATCATATAAAACCATACATATAGAGCCAAGCATATTACATAATGTTGCATAAAACAATTTGTTACAAGGTATTACTCGGTTTTTCCTGTCGTAGCTTCATAGCTGATTGTAGAAACATGGCTACCTTCCTTGATATTTCAGGAGCAGAGTCATTCAAAAGACGGTATCCTTTTAAAGCATCAGGAAGGTCCGTCATGTTGGCTAAAACAGAGTTTAAATATCTAAAACGTATGTCTACATAAAATTGACAATGCAAACAGATATGTGAAACTGTCTCAATGCATCCAGAGTTACAATGGCAAAGTCTGGCCATGTATACTATGTTGTTGTATCTCCCATCCAAGATTGCTGATGGCATTACATTGAATCTTGCTAGAGAAAAAGCTCTGCGCTGTTGTGGTGCTTGTATAACAGATAAGTATGGGGCCATTCGGCCTACCGTGTGGGGGATCTCTAAGTTCAGAGGGGAACAAGATTTGTTGGCTAAGCTGTATAGCCTTTGTGTTTCAATGTCAAGTACTCTGTGTTTAAGCATCTGAAAAGCGCCCGTGAAAGGGAGCATAAACAGTGAGTCCAGTGGGATACCCATGGCAGCTATTTTATTCTCAATGTGTAATAGCCAGTTGGACATGTTTGACTCTGTGAGCATTTGTTGTTTAAGGCTCCCTTGGTCTACACTGTAGTGTAAACGCAGCCAATATTTTACTGTCATAAGCCAGATTCCACAGAGTTTAACCCAGTTTTCTAGCCATAAGGCTGCATTAAGGTACACAGTGTGGCATTCCCATGATCTTTCGAAGAAATTTAGATTGAACACGTTCAGTGGTGCCATTAAGTGTGCTTATCCATATTGGATTACCATACATGAGTTGGGGAATTACTTTGGCCTTGAAGACCAAATTGATTGCCCCTGGTGTAGAAGAATCGGGAAATAGCAGAGGCATTGATGTTGGCCATATTTATTGCTAATTTACATTGTGCGTGTAATTTTGCATTGCTTCTTTTTACATACTTGTTAATCAGGTGCTCTAATACAATGCAATGGTCTAAAGTAGTTTTCCCTTTACAAAATCCCAGCTTTTCCAGGCCTAGGACTCTCTGTTCTGTCATCCATATGGTAAGCTTAGATAGTAAATGTTTGGCATATAGTTTTCCCATTACGGAAAGCAGGCTGATTGGTCTATAGTTGGAAGGAATTGAGCAATTGCCTTTTTTGTCAATTGGGACCACAATTGCATTTAACTATGCATCAGCAATAAGGCCAGATTTGTTAATCATTGTGAAAAAAGATGCAAGGGGGGCAGCCCACCAATCAGGGTCCAGTTTTAAAATTTCAGGTAGAATTATATCAGGACCAGCTGCTTTTCCTGGTTTTAATTGGCCAATCAGTTCTTTTATTTTGTCGGGTGTTACAGGAGGCCAGTCAGGTAAGTCCTCAGACAGAAAATCTGAGGGTTCCATAGTGCGGATATCATCCTGATGGAATAATGTCGAAAAATATTGAAACCACACTTGGGGAGAAATAGCAGACATAGAGGGGCATGCCCCTGAGACTATGGCCCAGAATTTTTTTTTGTATTATTTAAAGTCGTGGCCTGGTATAATTGTTCCCATTGTGCATTAATATATTCAATCTTCTTTCTGTTCATACTCGGTTGTAGCTGGCCCTTAAGTTTAAAGTATTCTATCAGAAAATATGGGTCAGCAGAGTCACAGTATTGTCTAAAGACATTGTGTAATTGGGTTTTTAAGTATCTACGTTCCCTATCAAACCAGCCATTTATAGGTCTACTACTCCCCCTTATTTCCACTCTCAAGTTCTTTGCCCAGTGACATAGCTATGTGAGATGTTAAAGAATTATAGGCTATGATCATTGATGAGTGTTTATTTGCATCAATTAAAGAGGACCTGTACTTTAGAAATAGGTTTGATTTGAGTAATTGTTGGGGGTTTTTCATAGAGCTATCATTCCATGAGATCCTAGGCAATAGATAGTGCTTGTCAGGTTGGTGTCGGAAATAACATTGGGTTCTAATAAAAGGGCTGACATTGAGAGTTAAAATAAGTGGAAGATGGTCACTGATTATATAATCACCAATAGTATATAATCACCAATAGTGAAGTCTAAAACATGAGATTCCAATGAAGGGGAAACTATAAAATAGTTAATTACACTGTAGCCTTTTGTTGAGACAAATGTATATTCTCCAGATGTGGGGAAGTTGGTCAGCCCATTCACATCAGCTGTGTGGTGGATGAACAGTCCTTAAAAGACCAGCTTCCTGCAAGAACAACCACCACCACCTTCACTCTCCTGCTGCTGCTCAGTAGACCCTTAAAGGGACAGCTTGCCTTAGCAGTTGGTGACGGAGGCAATGGAACTCACGTCAACAGCTCCCAGTCAGGGTTGTGAGGCTTCTGTTCCCCTACAAATGCTATGTGTAAATAGGTTGTGGATGTGTGTTGCAGTTTATAACCAGAGAATATGTCCCTGAACAACTTCGATGCTTTCTGTAATTCATGATGTTACATCATTAACTAACACACACACACACACAAAACCTTTATTGGCATGAAAGCACAAAACATCATGGAAATACGGGAAAATACTAAGATGCATCAGTCACTTACACTTGACTATTCAAGCCTCGTCTTCTGATTGCATAATATAAAAATTTAGCAACAGCCTCCATTATTTTGCAATTAGAATTAAATTAACTAAGAAACAAATGTATAATGCAAATTTTAGAAATATTTGCTTTTTCTTCAGAAAATAACTTGAAAATGTCTAAACTACATTTCTAGTTCTCCGGGGTTTATTCTGAGCTGCATGCTTTCTGTCACATAGTCCTTTTGACATAATATAATGAATAGCTGCAGTGCACAGTGTAGTTCTATTTACTTATTGTAGAAGATCTGTCTACTTGAGTGTGTATATTTATTTATTTATTTATTTATTTAACTTATAGACCGCCCTCCGCCAGAAGGCTCAGAGACAGTAAAGCTAAGAATGTATATAACTCATGGGGTTATAATCAGCCTTTCAGAGACCTGTAAAATAAGCACAGTCAATAACTGAATGACAGTTGTACTGCAGTAAAGGAAACTACTTCTGCTGATTTCAGAACAAAGTTGCACCTAAGTACCACCATCCAAAAAGGGAGATCCATGTGTAAAAGCAGGCTCACTCAGCTGATAGAAATAGCTGCATTGTGATTACTACCCATGCTTCATTAAACTGACTGAGTGCATCTTTCATTACATTTGGGGATGCTTACTGCATTCAGGGCCCTTAACTGTTGATTTAGAGCTGGATTAGGTTTTAAGATTTTTCTGAAATTTATTAATGGGAAAATCAGTATTTTGGCTTCAAAGTGTTGTCAAAATAACTTAACACTTAATGTAAAATTAATTTTGATCTAAATGGTGTTTACCAGATCTTTTGCTCTCTCTTATTACTCATTTCATTGTGAGGAGTATCACGCAAATTGTGTGATCTTCACATGTACTGTAGCTCAGGTAATAATTTCAGAATGTATAGTAGTGGTCATTCTTTATAATGTTTTCTGTTTGGCATGCACACTTCATTTTTGTTACATGGATATATTTGCCTTCTTAAGGGGAGAGTATGTAAAATCATCCTGTATGCTTTGACAAAATCTCCTAACCCAGTTGAAATAGTGTATTAATTATGTGTGGTTTTCTGCTACAAATATGTAAAGATCATGCGATGTTTATAAACTATGAATTTTCTTGGGTTTTGTTTGCAAGGCTTGACGTGATCTTTATTTCTGAGTGTCTCCAGTAGAGTTTACAGCACAAAATAGATTTATTGGCATAAGAATTGCCAAGTTACCTGAAACTCTTGTGGAAAAGTGGAATGGAAGGGACATTTTTGAAATGTACTTCTGTTCTGGTGACAGGTTGATTCAGTCTAAAGGTATTTTGTGAGTGAAAGGCACTTCTGCTTATAGAAAGTGGGGTCCTTGATTTCTTTGGATGGCAGCTCTCTGGGCCACATCCCATTAGTTACTAAGTCTTCCCCTCCCCTCTTCAATTCCTACCATGGGCTTTTCAAGAGGGCTTGGGGTTGCAGTGGGAATGAGGTGGTAGAAAAACACACTTTGTAAACAAGGTCTTGTTGTGCTTTGATTATCCTATTATCCATAAGTGCTTAATAAAAATAACTTGTTCTAAAGCGCTCTTATTGCCCACTGCTGCTCACGTTCAGAACACAATGCCAATCATAGGGCGGCTGTTCTTATTATACTACTAAGAAGCCAGTACAGTGTTCAACACCCACAGCTTCTCTGCTGCTGATTTTAGTGCTGCAGCTTATTCAGCAGATGAGACCTCCAGACATACAGAGATTTCTCCTCATCCATATTGATTTTATTCTACATAATATTAATCTTTTACATGATAACAAATGTTAGATTCCTGCTGTGCTTCGGTATATAGATTGAATAAAATGAATATGAAGGTCTGACATAGTATTCTCTCATATAAGGATGGGAAAACATTGGAATATTTATAGCAATTTCGTTCGGTCTCTCATTGTTCAAAGGTAGTTTGGAGAAGCTGTTAAATATATAGTCATCTCCCACTTGATGTCTTGTTTTAAATATTTTTCCTCTCTCTTTTTTAACATTTAGCGAGCTCAAGCTGTTCTACAGGCAGTGACCGCAGTGCAAACAACAAATACTCCCATAAGTGGAACTACAGTTAGTGAGAGTGCAGTAACTCCAGCTCAGAGTCCTGTTCTTAGAATAATTATTGACAATATGTACTACCCAGTAACCCTTGATGTTCTCCACCAAGTAAGTCTTTCTCTCTGCTGTTCGAACAAAGGCCAGCCCAAATGTAATGTTTCAAGTATAACTTTTGCTGGAAATGTCTGTTTCTGTCTTTACCCCCATAACATCTGGTAGTGCTTGCCTCATGTGGCAATGTCACAATGCCTTGCATTTTCATGGTCTCTGTTATCAGCCTCTGGGGGTGGAGAAATGTACGATGTCATGTCATGATGAGCTAAATTCTACTAGTTGCTCACAGGGAAGTGAGGGAACTAGACATGTTATTTTCCTTGGCACAGTAGTATTCTTGCCACTGTTTACTCTGCTCCAGGTGGAAGGGGGAAAGAAATAGATCCCAGGATATGAGGAAAAACTTAATATCTCCTTTTTGATGTATTCTGCTCATTTTAACTACACATATTGTATTTTCATGTTGCTATGGGAAGTAGTCATATAACAATAAGGGAAGGAAGAGGAATTCTTTTTAAAAAGGATGAGGGATATTGCTGTATTGAAGGAAGAAAAAGTGGTTATTTTGCTGTAAGCCACATACACAACCTCCAGTGTCATAAATGAAGATGACTAATGTATTCATATTGTTGTGGCTAAGAACAACTGAAAATAGTATATTGTGGATGTAAGGTGCTACTGAACTGATAAAAGTGTACAATCGGCCCCATATTTGGGACTTTTGAGAAGCATCCCACATTTTTGGTGATTTCTTTCCCCCTTTGACAGAAGAGTTGATAAAGAGAGAGATGCAGTGTTGTGCTGCTCCTCTTTGTTCCACTGTGCTTTGACACTAGAAACATGAAGTTAGGTGAAGTTATCCAGATTATATTGCTCCCAGAAGGATTCATGTTTCAGTATGAGGGCAGATTTATTTACTTGTTTAGATTATTTCTATGCCGCCTCTTCAGAATCCTGCTCAAGGTGGCTTACAATAAAAACCGCATTGTGAAATACCAAATCACTAAGTAATTGAAGAGAAGTCCTGTTCAAAGGTGCTAAAATATAAACACATTGGGGGAACGATGGCTCCAAACTGGCATTAAAAAGTGGAAAGTAGAAAGCTTGTGTTCTTGTACCCATTGAAAACTTTTGTTTTTGAACTATTAGGGCTAAATTTATTGCTGGTTTGCATGTAATGCCTGTAATTAACAAGTTAGAAGCAATTTGCTTTTTACTCCTACACATCTGAGAGTCCTGAGGTGCTCTGTTCTGACATTTATTTTTGGTAGATGGGGCATTGGGGGTAGAAAATCCGTACTGAGAAATCAATTGCCATGGAGTATTGTTTGATGAAGGCACACCAATTCACTTGGAACAGTTTATATCACATTGATCATGTTTTGTTAAGAAGTGTTCTTTTGTCATTTGTGGAGCTCTATTAATTTCTGTTTCGTTTATTTAAAAAAACAGATCTTTTCTAAATTTGGTGCAGTTTTGAAAATAATCACATTCACAAAGAATAATCAGTTTCAAGCACTGCTACAGTACGGAGATCCAGTAAATGCTCAACAAGCAAAACTTGTAAGTATAGTTCTAATTTCTTTTACTTAACCATGACTGGTGCTTTTCCTGGCAGTATGTGTGAAATTTCCAGATTATGATAAGCTAAACTACTGTTTGTTGGGAAGAATGAGCAGCCTTAAGTATCATAAATAAATAACCACCTGCCTGTGAGTAAATGCTCTTTCATAAATCAACACATTAATCTATGATTTGTTTATCCAAAGAAATACTTGAGACCAAGATGGATACTATGGTTTCCAGAGTCTTTCTGTTGAATAGGGACCTCTGCTTCTGATCTCCATGTAAATGACTAAAGTACAATGCTAGAGTTATTGCAGTCTAAACCCATGGATTTTAGTGGGTTTTGTTGTTGTTGTTGTTCAGTCACACAGTCGAGTCCAACTCTTCGCGACCCCATGGACCAGATCCCGCCAGGCCCTCCTGTCTTCCGCCGTCCTCTGAAGTTTGTATCTATGACACTGTCTAACCATCTCATCCTTTGCCGTCCCCGTCTTCTTTGACCTTCAATCTTTCCATAATCAGGGTCTTCTCCAGTGAGTGCTCCCTTCTCATTTGGTGGCCAAAGTATTTGAGCTTCAGTTTCATTATCTGGCCTTCCAGGGAACAGTCAGGGTTGATTTCTTTGAGGATTGACTGATTTGTTCTTCTTGCAGTCCAAGGGACTCTCAAGAGTCTCCTCCAGCACCATAGTTCAAAAGAATCTATTCTTCGGCGCTCGGCCTTCCTTATAGTCCAACTCTCACAGCCATACATGACTACTGGGAATACCATTGCTTTGACCATGCGGACTTTTGTTGGCAGGGTGATGTCTCTACTTTTTATCATGCTGTTTAGGTTCGCCATCACTTTCCTCCCAAGGAAATCTTTTAATTTCATGGCTGCTGTCACAGTCTGCGGTGATCTGGGATCCCAGGAACGTGAAGTCTGTCACTACTTCCACGACTTCCCCTTCTATTTGCCAAGGAGTGATGGGGCCGGATGCCATGATCTTAGTTTTTTTGATGTTGAGCTTCAAGCCCACTTTTGCGCTCTCCTCTTTTACCCTGAGCAAGAGGCTCTTTAGGTCCTCTTCACTTTCTGCCATTAGAGTGGTATCGTCTGCATATCTGAGGTTGTTGATCTTTTCCCCAGCAATCTTAATTCCCGCTTGTGATTCATCCAGGCCAGCATTTCGCATGATGTACTCTGCATATATATTAAATAAGCAAGGCGACAATATACATCCTTGTCGTACTCCTTTTCCTATGCTGAACCAATCAGTTGTTCCATATCCGGTTCTAACTGTCGCTTCTTGGCCCTTATACAGGTTTCTCAAGAGACATGTGAGGTGGTCTGGTACTCCCATCTCTTTAAGGACCTGCCATAGTTTGTTGTGATCCACACAGTCAAAAGCTTTAGCATAGTCAATGAAGCAGAAGTAGATATTTTTCTGGTACTCTCTTGCTTTCTCCATAATCCAGCGAATGTTGGCAATTTGATCTCTAGTTCCTCTACCTCTTCGAAACCCAGCTTGTACTTCTGGTAGTTCTCTATCCACGTACTGTTGAAGCCTAGCTTGTAGGATCTTGAGCATGACCTTGCTAGCGTGTGATATGAGTGCAATTGTGCGATAGTTTGAACATTCCTTGGCATTGCCCTTCTTTGGGTTTAGACTGGAATAACTGTGCATGGAGTAGCAGTATATATAATTCTTCTGCTATGTGGCTTTGAGGATGAGAGACTAATGGAAATGATTGAAAAGAGTTCTTTTTTAGAGAATGGTATGAGAAATAATTCAGCATATCATATGTTCCTGTTTTAAGGTGCCTGGAGGGTACATGTTTGGTTATGAATTTGAGTGGTATTTGTGCTATGTATAGAATATTAAAATGATATGAGGGCTCTCTTGATTCATACAGATTTTAAAACATTGTGAAGTTCCAGATTTTATATATGTTGAATATACTGCTGGATGGCAGTCGTTGAACTGAATCTGTTTCATTTTAAATATTTTTGCTGGAGTTTAGACAAGTTCTGGACTGAGTACTTGCTGTATCTCCTAGAGTCTTTGTTGTTTAAGTTTCTTTTAAGAGGACTGATAGCAATTAGAGATCTCAAGACAATAATTGTTCAACAAGATTTTTTGGATCAGCCCAAGTGAAAATTGTTAATCAACTAATTGTTAATCTCTGAGTTGATTTAAAGGGTTTTAAAGTTTAGCCCAATCTTGGAAGCTAAGCAGAGCAGCCCAGGTTAGTGTTTGGATCGGAGACCATCAAGGCAGCCCAAGGTCACTACTCAGAGGCAGACGATGGCAAACTACCTTTGAATTTATCTTGCCTTGATAACCTTACGGGGGATCATCATAAGTTGGTTATGACTTGGCAGCACTTTCCACTACCAGATTTGAATTAAAAGTTTTAAAGGGAATTAGAGAGAGTCAGCATGGTGTACTAGTTAGAGCAGTTGTGGACACCACAGTGTGTCAGAACTTCAAAGGTGCCTGCAAACTCATAAAAGTTGGGGACCCTGGGTTTTAGAGTATCTAGCTAAGCTCTGGGAGACCCAGATTCGAAGTCCCACTCTACCTTGGAATCTTGCTGTAACTTTGGGCACATTAGCACACTCTCATCTTAAGCAGTGGGGGAGAGAATCACTATGAAAGCCTTTTTGAGTCCCCATTGAAGCAAAAAAAAGTGAACTAAATAAAGGTTGTTAGGTAACGTTAGATTTTTGGATAGAGCATTTGGGGTTTACCTTTCTTGGTATCCCCTCCAGAAATGTTAAAGTATTCTAAAAGACAGACTTTTAAACCAAAAAATAAGAATCCCTTAAGTTACAGCCGAAGTCATATAAAAATCTTTAAGGACATTGTTCAAATAAATTTATTTTACCAACCTAGAAAAGTTTTATATCCATTACTTCCAAATTATGTAGTTTAAAACTGTCCATCTGAAAGCCTAAGTGTTAACTAAACCATAAAAATTTGTTAGCTAATTGGGGAAGTTATAAAGGAAAATAGGAAATACTATCTTAAAACAATTTAAAAAAATAATAAAAACAGGAAGATTGAATATAGAATAAAATAGCCATGAATTTGAGGGTCAGCAAGGCAGCAGAGAAGTTAAATGAGTTTGTCACCATTTTCTAGTGTAAAAGTAAAGGTGAATATACTTATCGGTTGGTATTCTTTATAGGGAATCAGAATGTGGCCTTCACAGAAATTGAAGGCTCAATAAGGAAGCTTAAAGAGCAATTTAGAAAATCAAGCACCTAGAAGAGAGAGCATTTTCCTGAAGTGTCTGATGAAAATAGTGTTGTTGACAAGGCTATCTGCTATGAAGTGCCTGTGATTTTGTGACTTACTATTCAAGTTGCAAAAGTGGATTCTGCCTTACAATGATTTCCTTTAGTCTCTGTTTGATGGTGATCCTTAATTTATCTAATTGTTCTAAACTGATTTGTTGATATACCTTAATGAAGGTAACATATTCCTGCTTTGCATGCTATGGTAATCCTTTTATGGAAAGAAAAGCAATTGCCATTCATACTGTCAGGGTGGATATAAATTGATTAAGCTTTAATTGTTTTATTGTAAACTATTTAATTTTTTTAAATCCATGTTTAAATTTCAGTTCAAATTCCTTTTAAAAGCTACTAAAACCTGAATGTAATGTAAGCAAGCATGGTAACATTTCCTCTCATCATTTCTTAATGTGGTCATTTTAACCCAGTTCAGTTCAGATAGTCCTCTAAACCATTCCTTGGAGGATCGGGAACTTTCTGGGTTCTTGTAGTCCCTCCATTCCTTATGTGTATGCATTTCTTCCTCCATTTCCTGACTTCCTCTGATCATAATGTGCTGTGATGTTGAAATTAAAGTTAACTGTGGTTAGCACATAAGCCAGGATATGATGTGAAGGCACATGATGAAGCAACCTTGCTGAAATCAAGCAGATCTGGGTCTGGTTAGTACTGTGACATGAGACCTACTAAGAACCCTCTGTTCAATACCTTGAGTATTGTGGAGGAGAAAGGCATAATAAGTAGTTTCAAATTGTGGTTTGGAGGTTAGCTTGCAACATGGTCAGGCTATGTTTAGAGAGAAATCAGGAAACAGGGGTTGAAATTGGCACATGAGAGGGAAGGAGAGTTTTGGGGGGTATATGAACCAAGCCTGGATAGGGAATTCTGAACCAGACTATTGAGTTGAATCTTACGTCTTTCTATTAACCCCTCCCCCCCCCGCCGAAATTTTCAGTAAAGCATTATGACACAACAGGTTATATGATTATATTTATGGAAATTATGGGTTGGATCCTGTGATCTGTCAGCAAAAGGTACTAATAGTCGCTGATTTTCCTGACTATTCCCAGTGGCCATGTATGTTCCTGGAAGAGTTCATTCCTGAGGTTGCTTTCCATTTCAGAGAGAAATATTCTTCTGCCTATTACTAACCAGCTCTCTTTTTCTGGAAAGTTTGAGATATGGGCAGAGCAGTCCTAAGCCGCCTTAAAAAGCTGGCATGTAGCTGACTGTGACAAGGGTTCCCAACCTTTTAGATCCTGTGAGTATCCATGGGAATTCCAACATGGTGTGGTGGGCCCAGCCACAAAATGGCTGCTGCAGAAGGTGGAGCCAGCTACAAAATGATTTCCACAGCTTAACTTCAGTCACACAGTAAAGATCCTTGTGCTGTGGTGGCAGCTGCTGCCAAAACAACATTTTTTAAAATCTGCACAGCCAGTCAGAAGCCTTGCTGGGCAAAAGCTCTACTTAGTTCCATCCACTTCCTCAAAACATTTGGCAAGGACCAGAAAAGGTGTCTGTGAGCACCATGGCACCATGTTGGGGACCTCTGCCATAACCTGTGCTTTCTCAACAGATAAGTTCTGAATCCTAGGAGTTGAAAGCATAATGACTATACTGGAGTCCATTAGCAGCACTGCTGATGCCCACAGTCATGCAGTGGAATGGCTTCCCCATGTTAACCATATATGAAAGGAGCCAACCAGTGCTTTCCGATGAGCCTTTGTGATGTCACCCCCTTACACAGAACAGAAAAAGGAAAGGAACAAAGGCAACACAGCACCCTCCACTAGAAAGAGGACTATAGTATGCCCAGTGAGAGCCCTGTTGTTGCATATAACACTTCTGAGAAGGCGCACATTAGTGTTGTCTTTTGTATAGAGCCTTTATTTCTGACAGGTTTTGCCTCCTTTAATCTCCATAAATGAGATTTTAGCTCTCGTTCTGTAATTATGTACCTTTTGAGAGACCACACGGGATTATGCATGGGTTCTGGTCCCTTGGGGTGCAAAGGGATAATTTATTTTTATGTATTTATTTTGAGATTTTTATCCTGCCATCCCCAAAGTGGGCTCAGTGTGGATCACAGGAAACTGAGTCCCAAGACTCTTTACAATAAAATCACATTAAAGTTATTAAAACAATAAAATTCACACAGGTAGCAGCAGTTTCATATCAATCTGCTTGGGCCCCGGGTAGAGATGTAAAATTTCCGGAAATTTTGAAGCTCGGAAAAAAACCCGGGTTTTTTCCGGGTTTTTTTCCGGAAAAAAACGGAATTTTTTGGAAAAATTGAAAAAAATGCTACATTAGCATTTCTTTTGTCTTTTCTAGATTGAAAGTCATTCTGTTACTTTAGGAACATAAAATATGACTATGGACATTTTTATTTGGCATGAAATTATCACAACTAGCATATTAAAAATATAGTGTATCCAAACAATTATTACAAACAGAATACCCACCCACATGCAAAAACAAAACTGAAACCTTTTTATTTTCTTCTGACAATAGCACCTCCTAAAGGAAGAGATGCATCTTGCATTGGAGAGTTCAGTTTGTAACCTAGGACTGGCTTGTCCTCAGTGCACAGAAATTAGATCAATCTGATACCATATATATATATTTTAGAAATGATTTGGAAAATATTTGGAAGCAGGAACAAGAAAGGGAAAAAAACTAAACCTAACAAAGAACTCCAAAACCAAACAAAGGTTAGTGGAAAGGAGGGCCAATATTAAAACCTTTTCATAAAAACAGGTATATAAAACATATATAGGGGCCCAATTACAACCAATATATATAAAACTTTTTTAGCCCTGGTTATGGTTATGTTTTATATATATTGGTTGTAATTGGGCCCCTATATATGTTTTATATACCTCTTTTTATGAAAAGGTTTTAATATTGGCCCTCCTTTCCACTAACCTTTGTTTGGTTTTGGAAAATATTTGAACACCTTGTCTTAAAATATTTTATTCATCATGTTAAAATAAAACGTTCCATAATCATTTTTTCTTTTCTTTTCTTTTTTAAATTTTTCCAATTTTTCGGAAAAAAACAAAAAACCTCCGGGGGAAAAAACGAAAAAAAAACGGGTTTTTTCGAATTTTTCCGGTTTTTTTCCGGGCCTTCACATCTCTAGCCCCAGGGTGAAATCAAATGGGCACTTTCAGTGAATTGGGAACTAGAGCAGGGAGGCCATCTAAGATAGATGCCCACCGCCACAAAGGCCTGGAATAATAAAAGGTCCCGCAGGGTCCTGATCGCCAGTGGGAGCTGATTCCACCAGGCCGGAAGCAGGGCAGAGAAAGCCCTGGCCCTGGTCAAGGCTAAGCGGACGTCTTTGGGATGGGGGTACCCTGGCCCAAATAATACCCAAGAATCAGGTTGTTGCACAAAAGAGAACACAGAACTGCTGTTCTTAGGTGTTCCTGTCATCTCCCCTATCTCTCACCAGTAAAAAAAGGTACGGTTGTGGCGAGCGAGTAAGGAGTTTGAATCCCACGAGGGGGGGGTACTGAGAATAATGTAAAGTTTTTGGCCAGCAGTAAGAGCACAATAGACACAGCACAATAGACACAACAGACAGGATTCAAGGCCACACTTCACACACACTGCAAAGCCAATTGGACACACAGATAAAAAATACATTGCTTGGAATGCTTTGTTGGCCTTGGTATCAAAGCCAGCTATGTGTATATCAGGGCAGGAAAGACTCTAGTGAGATACAGAATGCTGAGGAACAGCACAGGGTTAGTATGTTTGAGGCATGTAATTTTTACATGGATTTGTGTTATGTTGCTAAGTAGTGAAAAAGCTCTATTTAGTTGTAAAACCAATATGCTTTTATTGTTTTATCTACCAATTGATAGGCACACTTATTTGGGAAATACATGAATTAGAAAGCTGCAGTTTGATTTAAATAATTTCACTTTGGTTTCAAAAAGCCTTTTTTTCTTAATGTCTTCAAATTAATAATTTGTTATTTTATTTTATATCAGTGCATCATGCTTGAACCTATAGCCTGTGAGTCTTTGGCCTGAGCTGTTGCCTTTTTGCCTTGTTAAGAATATGATGGTTCAGCTTTAGGCTGGTACTTGAATAAAGGTGCTAGTTCTCATTTTATTGGTTTTTTACCCACACGTCGTCCTAGCCTCGGAGATTATTCCTGGATTTGGCAAAGCTTCAGTGTTCATCATCCATGGTTAGCATGTTAACCACTAGTCATCATGCAGTTTATTTAAAAATCTATGAATTATTCTTAAGCACAAGAGGGTACTGTACTTACTCAAATACAAGACTAGGTTTTTGCCAGGTGTGTCATCAGAAAAAGAGGACATTGTCTTATTCACAGTATTAGTTATGCCCAGTAAAAAAAGAGAGTTTAACTTGGGGGGGGAGGGGTTTGTCTTACATTCAGGGTTGTCATCCTTTTGAGTAACTACAGTAATACATTGCAGAGAAAATAATGTGGTGAACTACCAGTATAAATAATAAACGCTTAAATCCTTATACTTTATGAAAATTCTGTTAGTGACCCATAAAACTTATGCTAATTTGACAAGTGTATGAATAATTTCATATTGCTATGGCAAAGAGGCCTGGTATTCGTGCGTGTGTGTGTGTGCTTTATGAGCATTCATGAAAGCTGTGGATACAGGTTTTCAACAATAAAGTTGAATGTGGACCTCGCTGAGTACATTGAGCCCAGGGCATTTTTTTTCTCTTAGGCAGAAGGCTTGTTGCTAGTCCTATCAACAAAACTATTTTGACTATTAAATTTTGCACAGTTTCTATGAATAAAAGCAGTCATTTTAAAGGGGAAAATACATTATTTTGTTCATGATCCACTTCTATTCATAGGCATCTTTTAGGCCTAAGTGGAAATGTACATGCATCAACATACACATCCAGGCAATTCAGTGTCATCAGGATATAGATTCATATCTGCATCAGCATGTGGAATGCTACTTTCTATGAATTTATCATATTAGGCTGGGACATTTTAATTTAACAACAAATAAATAGAAAGAGCATGCCCACCAAGACAAGACCATGAGATTTTGTCTTTGAAGGGTACTTCTGTACATCCTCCACTGCCGTATTTAGGAGGAGTGGCAAGAAAGCTCATGGAAGAGTAATGCTGGAACCATGTGAGCTCAGATTAAGTTGGACTGTTTTAGGTCTCTGGGGTCTAGAGAATGTTGGGATGGTTAATATAATATCTGCTACTAATGGCTTTTTGTGAATACTAATAATTTTTAATTTAAAATTAAATTTGGGATCCTTCTTAAATCAGAAAGCTAGTAATAGGTTAAATAGCTATATTAATCTGTCTGACTGAATATTGCATCCTTGTTTATTGACCACTTAGCCTGAAGTGGAAGAGGTTAATTAGCAGTTTTTAGATGTATAATATAAAAATAATAGCTGCACCAATATTTTTGGTTTTTACTGGTTTTCTGATGGTCTGAACAGGCAACATTACTTCACCAATTAAAGCTCTCATTTTTCGTTTATTTGTTGTGAGGGTAGTGATTTTTAACTTAATGTACCTGCTGTCTGCATTGTATGACATCACTTGCTTGTTCTTAAAATGTGGTGATAATCAAATAAAATACTGCTGAAGAGAAGGGAGAGATGAAAAGGAAATCTGAGAAGAGGTGTGAAAGAGGAGAAGCGTTATCACCAAAACTATTCATAGTGTCAACACAGGCTGTGTTCCATAGGCTGGATTGGTTTCCTTGAGGTCTCAAAACAGATGGCAAATGTTTGCATCATCTAAGAGATGCTAATTATGTGCATGCATGCTGTGAGATGTTTTTGTGAATGCTCATTTAGAGCCACTTTTGAGCTCATTTTTTAAAAAAAAATTACAATAGTAGTATCCACAAATTAGATACTTTTCTGCCTTTGTGCCACCTCTTTGAGGCTTCCTAGGCGTGTGTTCTGTGTTTCATGTATTACGTATACATAAAATTTAGGCCCTTTTCATGAGTTCGGCAGGAAAAGATTATTTGGGAAAGATTATTCAGTTTCTATCATTGAAACTACAATTAGCCATTCAATGTCACCTGTGTATTTGTTGTTACACTGACCCAGAATATTTGCATTTACATCCTGTTCCATGTCATTTGAAAGAGGGAATGTGACTGTTTGTAATTAGCCATGTTTATAGGACTCTGTGGAAAATGTTATCGTTGAAAGTTAGCTGTGAGAAAGGGATGCCTGTTTTGACTGTCATAACTTGCTGCTGCCATTGTTGGCTATTTGTGGTTATTGCTGTGTGACCAAACATAATGAATTTGAAAAGAAACAGTTCATTATTGTGGTACCTGTACAGTCCCACAAGGGTTACTGTGCATGTGTAGGCCTGCTACAGAGATATTTTGAAGCTTAAAAGCTCCAGAGAGCTCTTCTTTCCCCCTTCTCCATGCTGCTTTCCTGCTTTTTTCCAGCATAAAAGGAGGTGGTAGAGTGCCCTTCCTTCAGTTCTCCCTCTTCCACAGTGGAGAGAGGTTCTGTTCTTTGAAGCTCTGTGTGAAGAAATTGTGGCCTTTGGCCTTTTCCTATGCTTTGCAGGTCTCAACAATACAAGGAGTTTTGAGTGAACAGCCTTAAATATCATGGCCAGAAAGCTCTTTTCAAAAAATTCCCCATACAGATGACCATAGTTTCTGTCTACCATGCCATGGTGAAGAGCACAATGTCTTGAGGTTCCCTGTTACATAGACAGTTCACTCCCAAGGCCAGACATGACAGATCATTGCACTTGAAAGCAGCTCTGTGGGACAAAGCCTTGTCTGGTGTTGCTTTCGACAACTGTCTGAGCATGATGCCATGACTGAATCCAGACAGACTGTTTGTCATCAGTTCTGACAGATCCAGGACTAGTTTCAGAGCCCCCAGCTCTGGCTACAACACCTAAAAGGGCACAAGCCCCTACTACCCTGGTATTACCCAGGAGAAGTGCTTCAGAGCCTCCTCCCAAAAAGGCTCACAACAAACATAAGCATGCTGATAAAATTGTCATCCTCCTCCCATCACAAAATCACAGTTCTGACACAGTCATCAGTCAAACCTGTCACTGAACTGGTCCTGCAAACTCTCACCATCGGGCCTCTCTCCAGTGATGGCTCCATTGTCTGATGGTGAACTTGTCAACTCCAGACCACCAACTTCATGTTGTCAACCAACATCATCCCATCAATCAGATCTGATATGTCAGTTGGATCTGACAGTGCACCCCCCTTAGTCTCCTCTGTAGTCTTTCATAGAAGACCCTGTACCTACGGTGATTACCAAAACTGTGATCCATATGCCCCCCCCCCCCCCCCCCCCCGCCCCGCACTAACTAGAAGAACACAAGAGAAAGCCCCGACTCTCTAATGGAACCGAGATCACATTCTCAGCCCTACTATGACCAGTCATTTCATAATAAACAGGACTTTGATTTTGCCTTGGGACCATCTTCAAAGTTCCAGCTTCCAGAGCCCATCCATATACTCCCCCAGTGAAGACTTTAGGCTCTATAGAGAGCAACTTATTTGTATAGCAAGATCACTCAAAATCGAGATCTGCTGTGCCCCTCCCCTGAGGCCACAGATCCAGAATTCAAGGTGATGCATCCTAGCTCCACAAAGTCCAGTTATCTTCCCCATCATGGAGGGACTGTTAGAAGTAACTATAGAGCCCTGGCTCAAACCTGCATCTGTGCCACTATCGATCCGCAGAATTGAGAACCAATACAGAATTAAACAAGAAGGCTTTTCTTTTCTATCCTAACAACCCATGGTCAACTCCCTAGTGGTCAACTTGATCCAGGGAAAGAACAAGGGTTCTCAACACTCAGCCTCTGTTCATAGTGAGGGCTGCAAACTCAGAGAAGTAGGCTAAATTATTTATATCTCTGTTATTCCTGTTATTATAGCCCTGTTATTCTGGGCCCTGAGCCGGCCTTGGCTGGGAGGGCAGGGTATAAATTCAACAAATAAATAAATAATATTCAAAGTTGCCAGTTACTAGTGCATAATGGCCAGGTATCAACTGTTCTTGTGGGATAGCACACTCCCTATCAGAGGACATAAGAGAAGCCATGTTGGATCAGGCCAATGGCCCATCCAGTCCAATAGTTTGTGTCACACAGTGACCAAAGCCAGGTGCCATCAGGAGGACCACCAGTTTGGTGGAGTGGAGAGCCAGTTTGGTATAGTGGTTAAGAGTGCGGACTCTAATGTGGGAGAACTGGGTTTGATTCCCCACTCCTCCACATGCAGTTGCTGGATGACCTGGGTCAAGCCATAGTTCTCTCAGAGCTGTTATCTGCACACATATGACTAGAGATGAGACAATCCTGGACTTAATGTGGACAGGTTCTGACGTGAGATGCAATTAATACTGAAATTATAAGAAACACTGACATTCAACATACATGCAAGTTTCCTAGAAAGTTTATCATTACCCCATTTAATCTCAAAAAGAATAAAATTTGTCAAAAATGAAATAATTTGTTAAAAAGAAGTTGAAAGGGAGAACCAAGAAGGTCCAAACTTGACAAAATTCTTAGAAGTGAAATAAACCATGACAACAAAGGCTCATCTGTTATGTATACTATAGCTTAGAAAGGGACAAACGAAGTCCAAGAGGATGCCAGGATGGTTCAAGAGCAGAGTCAAGAAATATATAAAAAACCAGGCTTCATTTAAACAAACTCTGGGAGAAAGTTATTAGGACCTGGGAAGCATCCAGGACAAGATAACTCATCCCTAAATAAGTCTAAGGGTTTCAGGTCATCAGAATGGGCATAGAGTAGCAATAAACATTCATTAACAAAATGATAGCCAGTACCATTAGACTGCTATTATCTGACTACTATTAAATGTGGCAACTGAAAACATTTAATTCCATATTAGGGCCATGGTGAAATTTTCCAGCCTTAATGTTTTGATTCTTATTTAGTGCATGGCTTTAGTACAATGTTAACTTATACTGCCAAGATCTCTAGAGAACCTATTAGGAATATATATCGGGTAGCTAAGTTCTTGGGAAGGACTTTTTCTCAACACTGGGGGGAAAACACTTTGCTTTTTTGAGAGTAGCAGTTGGAAACAGGAATCTAATAGGTACCAACACTATATAGTACAGTAATGCAATTGGGGTGTGCTGAGAATGTCATAGTATATGGGAAGAATCTTTAATTCTATCTCATGAGAGTTTGAGTGTAGGGCACAAGTAAAATATACAAGGTATGGCTAGTGAAACCATTTATAAATACTGTCCCCTTTATTTCAGGGAACATAAGGAATGTGCTGCATCTTCTAATCTTTCAGTTACCTGTATCTTAATATTTTTGTTTTGTTCCAGGCATTAGATGGTCAGAATATTTATAATGCCTGTTGTACCTTACGGATTGACTTTTCCAAATTGGTCAACTTGAATGTAAAGTACAATAATGATAAAAGTAGGGATTATACTCGTCCTGACCTTCCCTCTGGTGATGGCCAACCAGCTCTGGACCCAGCTATTGCAGCTGCATTTGCAAAGGAGACCTCACTTCTAGGTATGATGGTTTTTCCTCTTGTTTGTACTCTCTCTCTCCTCCTCCTCTCTCTCCTCTTGTTCTGTCTATTTACAATGCCTTCTAAGCTGGTGTCAGCTGTAAATTGTAGTCATATACTCCTGTTTTCATCCACAAGTCCATTAATGACAATTCTGAATAAATTAGGCCCCAAGAGGCATTTTGTTAGTTACCACTTTTCAGTTTGTAAGCTTGGTTTTCCATAAATGCGTCTGTCTTATGCTGTTATCTAATTCCTTACCCATGTTACTTGTATTGCTACTAGTAGTTCTAACTTGGTGAGTATCTGACAGTGAAGTTAAACTAATATATCTGCCATTACTTAAGTTGCTTTTATTTCCTTTTTTGAATATAGGTTTTTAAGATTCATTGGGTAGTCATCCAGAGTGAAGTGCTTTATTAAAATGAATGCTAATGCATATTTGCAGCTTCATGTGCCAGCTCTCTTAATACTCTTGGATAGCGAATGAGATGGTCTGACCTCACATAGTTGAGAGCAAGAGCTTCAGGTTTTGCCTCAGTCTCCAAAGTATTATCTCCTCTATCTGTTCAATTCCCGCTTACTGCTCTGTTCTAATGTTCTCTTGAATGTTTAATACAAGGTGGGTTTTTTAAACTATGCTTTTTGTGTGGAAGCAGGTAAAAAATCAATAGTGCCTAGACTTAAAGAAAATAAAATTGTATTCTGTACTCAAAATTGCATCAGTTCTGTAGCTGATATCCCTAGTTTAATTTTTGTCCCTTATGGATATACACATTTAGACTTTCTTCATATATACCCTGCCCGTTTCCCCAGTGGGGACTCAACATGGCTTACATCATTCTCCTCTCATCTATTTTATCCTTACAACAACCCTGTGAGGTAGATTAGGTTGAGTGTGTGTGAATGGCCCAAGGTCATCCATCAAGCTTCTGTAGCAGAGTAGGGTAGGGTTTCAGACAGTGGTCTTACAGATCCTAGTCTAACATTCTGATTACTGCACCACACTGCCTTAATTGGTGTGTTAAAGTTCATCAAGACACTCCGTGGTACAGCTCATGGAGACCCACATTCACAATTACCATCAACCAAAAGAGCTACATTATATCTTTAATTACAGTTGTAGTTGCAACTGGCCTCTCTGTTCAGGTTGGACTGAGTTAATACCAGTATATTTTCAGCAAGCATATTTTTCATGCTACTTATATCTAAATAAAAAATACTCACACCAAATCCAGCATAGTATTTCCTATGGGGCTTGAGTAACAACAAGGTAAAAAAATATATTGCTGGCACATCAAAGAGTAAATTCCTTAAAGACTTTATTTTCTTGTCTCATTCAGGGAGGTTTTGAGTAATTATATGCTTTCCATTAATTTTATTTTCTTCAATCACAGTAAAGGCATATATGCCACAGATGGCAGCTGCTCATACTGATTTGTTTTATCTATATCATTTTAATTCTGTCCCACTAATTCATCTTGTTAAACATACTTTTTGAAATAGTAGGAAGATGTTTGTTGTAATTAAGGCACTGTCCTGAGGACACTGAGGGGCTGTTGACTGTTGGTGGGAATTAAATAACAATAGTTGCATAGTAGGAAAACTGTGTCTTCTATTTAATGTAACTGCTCTAAGACACCAATGAGGACCAGGAAGGAGAGTATATGTGTGAATAGGTCAGATCTTGGGCTATAGAATTTTGGTTACTTTTTATGTCTGTCTTTGCAGTGTTGCATGATCATTAGTCATATGAAAAGTTTTGCAAATCTAATCCTTGAATAATTATCTCCTGTTACTGCATGTTCCTAAAGCACTGAGAGTAATTTTGTCTTTTTCTTTTTTACCTCGGAGCAAAATATGGGGGATTGGGATGTCACAACATCGGGGTGTCCCAGTAATGTCAATTGGCCAAGGTTTTTTTAAAAGAAATGTAATTATACCCAATTGATAAAAAATCTTTTTGGTAGCATAAGTATGGCATTGGACCAAAATAAATTTGGGTTCTGGGCTAGTAACTCACTCTAATGTTTAAAAACACAGTTTTAGGGATTTATTACAAAAATAGACAAAATATAAAAACATACAAATAAGGGAATAGAGTGTACAATGGGACAAAGACAAAACAAGAAACCTAACTAACCTCTAGACACTGACCCTAAGCGGCTTACAGCTCCAAGGCTCCAATCAGCATGATCAGTTACTTAATCTAGCTGATATAAAATGAAATCTAGATCACTAGCTGTCAAACTGACATTTAAGCTGTAATGCTGTGTAGATGACCAACTGTTAAACAATAACTGTTCCCAGCTGTTATCAATCCCACTGTAAGGTAACTTCATACAGGTGCTGCTAAGTAAAACACTTCAATGCCTTAAGTAACAATCCAGAAAATACTTATACGTGGGATTCTGGTTTTCACAAGATGACAATTTAAGAATGAATGCAAACACATACAACTGGAGAATCACTTCCATGACATGGGGGGGGGGTCCATTTTGTTTGTGTCTCAAATCATACAAATCTTGCAGTTTTCTTAATCGTGGGGCAACAGCGTGGTTGATCAAAATACAATTAAATATACCTTTTGCTTTGTGCTGATGAATATTGCTTCAAAGGGAAATACAGTAAACTGTGAGTATGTCTATAGGTCATTATGCATGAAATTGAATTTTGTTTATTACATTTGTCAGATAGAAGTGAGAATGAGAAGGTTCACAGAAGCCCAGTGCAGTGATCTCATTGACCATACCAAATTATAGATCCACATGTACTGTGTAAAATATTGTTGGGTAGTTACCTACGCCTGCCCTTTCCTAATGTAAAATAAACCATTCTAATCCAGCACTACACATGCATAGCCTTTCTTGCCAAGTCTTTAATTCATCCAAGGTATGTATAGCCTAATGCTATTTCTGGATCTTTCTGGATGTCCAGGATTAGAAAATGAGATTTTAGCAGATTATCTTCACCCCGACATATTCATATGCTCTGGTCTCCATCTCATTAATTTGCAGCCATCGATCATTGAGATTGTTGATTGAGCATCATTTTTAATGAGCACTTATCTTTTCATAGAATTCATCAACAAACAAAATGGTTTGCTTTCAAATGTATTGTCAGTTATGGCTCTTGATTCCTTCTAATTATGTATATTTTGTACTTATGAAGCAAAATTACACGAGGAAAATCTCTCCGTGTGGAAGTTTACTAGGTCTTTCTTTCATCTGAAGAGCAATAGCATTATGAAGGTGACATAATTTATCCCTGGGGGGAATTTAAAAGTTTCCAAATTCAGTACTGATTGTAAACTGACGTCATTCCAAGGTGCACTTGGATACTTTGATCACAGCAAATCCCTTCTGTGTTTTATTTAAATACACAAGTCCTTGTCATTCTGCTGTGCAAGTCCTTATCACAGTAATTCCTTAATATAATGAAGTGTTGAATTTTGCTTAGGGAATTTATTGAAAGGGGCACAAACACTGTTAGAGATTACTAAAAGCTTATTCTGTTATCAAAGACATTAAATAGACATTTTATCTTCCAAAACAGCCCAAAAAAAAACCCCCAAACCCACCCATGTTTATGTTGGAGGAGTCTCTATAAAGTAGGAAGAAATAAACTGAAAGGTTTGCCATGTGATCCAGTGATAGAAAATGGAGGAAGAGGTTACCTTTGAGGTAAAGAGATTAGGGCCGTAGTGTTTTTCCACAAGTACTTATGCAAAAGGGAAGGAGAAAGAATTGCCTTGTGTAGTAGTAGGAAGATATTGTGATGTGAGGTTATGGAAGAGGGAGAACATAATGAAAGAAGAAATGCATTTGGGAAGGAAAAGACATTGGGAGAACAAATACATCTTTATCTGGTACCAGAAAGGCAACAGATCTAGTTCCAGCTGAGTGTCCAAGTGGGGAGGGCATTGTAGAGCTGGGGCACCATGATGACTGAGAAGGTAATGTTTCTTTTCAGTTAGTATCCTGGAAGGGTGAGTGTGGTATGACTCCAAAGTGTCAAAATCTCTGCATTTGAACACCATGTGCTGCTCCACAGTGCAGTTTTTTGTATCTGTAGATCTTGCTTAACTTTGATGCAGAAACTAGCTAGGCTTGGTTTTGCAGCCAGCTGATTCATGGAAAGCTCAAGATGGCCCATGCGATTGAGACTTCTCACTATTGAGACTTCTCACAGAGCAATATTGGCTGCCCTGAGATTCTTTTTCACAAAAGGAGGCTCACATATTCCTTATGTGCTCAGAGTCTTTCAGGGTAAGGTAATTCCCCAACTTATGTATGGCTCACAGCTATGTTTATACAAAGATTTCTGTTCCCTAGAGGCAATACACTCTAAATTTCTCAGATCCATAATTTGGGTCCCAATGCCTTTTTTAGATTAGAGTCAGGTATGATGCCACATGAAGCACAAGGTTGGTTTGAAGTGATATCCTTCTGGCTTAAATTAAATGTTAACCCTTCTGGATTAATTTAATTAATCCTTTGAAATAAAGAAGCGCATTCCACACCTCAAACTCACCCCTCCCCGCAAGGCAGTTGGAATGTCAGTTGCATATGGAACCTTCAAGGTCTTTTGCATATGGAAGCTGATTGGACTTCACTCCATTCCACACCTCATACTCCCCCCCCCCCCACAAGGCAGTTCTGGTGGTGTGTAGGTCCCAGGATCATGTTTTAAAAGCTGCCTGGGGGATTATGGACCATTCACACACTTTCAACCTTAACATACCTCATAGGGGGAGAGGAGAATGATGACAGCTGCTTTCCCTAGGCAGAGGCTGGGGGGGGGAAGTAAACTTGAAGACAGACAGGCAGATAAAGGTTAGGCTGTTGGTTGCCTGGAAAGGACATAGGGTTGCCAACTCCAGGTTGGAAACTTCCAGGATAGTTTAGGAATGAAGCCTGCTGAGGGTGGGGTCTGAGGAGGAGGAGGAGGAAGAGAAAGAGGAGGACCTCAGACAGATACAATGCCATACTCCCCACCCTCCAAACAAGCTGTTGCCAGTCTCCAGGTGACAGCTGGAGAGCTCTTAAAGCTCTGGTGCTAATTCAAAGTGCTGCAATTTGTCGACAGAGTAGTGTTTTGGCAAATCTTTAGGAATTGTTTGGTGCATTTACGATGAGGCACCCACCCAGAGCCTCTGGCATTTTCTCACTCTGCTGGCATCAAAACCAATTTAAGGCAAAATAAGAGGCTACTGAGAGGGGAGGAGATAAAGTTGCCAGCTTTAGGTATGGAAAATCCTGGAGATTTGAGGAGTGGAGGCCGGAGAGGGGGACCTCAGACAGGTTACAGTGCCATAGACTCCACCCTCCAACCCAGCTATTTGCTCCTGGGGAACTATTGTTGCCAATCTTGGCCCAGCACCCATCAAACCATTCTCTTCAACCCCCTGCTGTGCAGCTGACTTTCCCCTAGGGTTGCCAATCTCCAGGTGGGACCTGGAGATCTCCCACTGCTACAATTGATTTCCAGATGACAGAGATCAGTTTCCCCTGGAGAAAATGGCTGCTTTGGAGGGTAGACCCTATGACATTATACCTGCTGAGTCCTTCCGCCCCCCCCCATGCTGCCCTCTACAGAATCCACCCCCCAAAACTCCAGGTATTTCCCTCCTTATAGCTGGCAACCCTACTTTCCCCTCAGTGCCTGTTGGTAGGCAACTAAGTTTGGTCCAGTCACCTACTTTGCCCTTTGGGTTGCCAACTCCCGATGGGAAATTCCTGGAGATTTGAGGGATGGAGCCTGAAGAGGGTGAAATTTAAGGAGGGGTGGGACCTCAGACAGGTACAATGCCATAGACTCCACCCTCCAAGCCACTCAGTCCCTCATGGGGAACCATTGTTGCCAATCTCCAGGTGAGGGCTGGAGACCACTCAAAATTACAATTGCTCTGCAGAAGGGAGGGCGGAAGTCAGCTGAAGTCACAGGGGCAGATAATGGTAGGTTGATGGTTAGCTGCGAAGGAGATGGGGTTGCCAACTCCAGGCTGGCAAATTCCTGGGGATTTGAGGGGTGGCGCCTGGAGAGGGTGGGGTTTGCGGAGGGGTGGGACATCAGACAGGTAGAATGCCTTAGAATCCACCCTCCAAACCAGCCATTTCGTCCTGGGTAACAATTGTTGCCTATTTCCAGGTGAGGGCTACAGATCACTCAAAATTACAACTGCTCTTCAGGGAGCAGAGATCAGTTCCTCTGGAACTGCTGAGGTCACCACAGCACCACAGTACCCTGCTGAGGTCACCACAGCAAAATGACACTGTTTGCCCAAAGCCAGAGCACTCCCCCTGAGCCTCTTTCTAGATCCCGTTGTATTTATTTCCACAACGGGCTTTACTGCTAGTATGATTTAGAATTCCCTAAATACTGAAGAGCCTTCACCTTGGCCCAGTTTAATGAGTTAGCATCAGCTCCGTTGGAAGAGATGTACAGGTATCCCTTACTTTAAATATGTTTGCCCCTGTCAATTAGACATGGCTGAAACAATAAATTGTGTGTTGTTTAATTTTCCTCTGTATGCGGAGACTATATGTAACTCCATTCTTACCAGATTTTCCAGGCAGACCTGGTGAATTTTATATATCCCTCCTCCTCTCTAATGAAACCACCTTTAAGGTGGCCAACTTTACACCTTGGTATGCTCAGCAAAGAAGCAGCTGGTTAAGGCTTTTTATTAATAAGTCTGTGCTATTGGTATCAGCATCGTGTGGCTGAAATTTTATTTTATGTAGATGTGCTGATGACTCTGTGTGTTAATCTTGGCTGATCTGTGATTGTAGCAAATAAAGATAGATAGACTTTGTTAATCCTAAGGAAGGTATTAAAAGCTGCTTGCTTTATTTACAGTAAAGCCTTGAATATACTCACTGGTATTGGATGATTTTAGTTTCAGTAGCTAGGTAAAGACTGTTTTTGAACAAATAATGAAATTTGATGACCCAGTGAATACCTTAATAACGTCCCCTATCTATTTGCCATAAATTAATTAATTTTGGTTGATATCAAGGCTTTCTCTGATGGTTCCAAGGTGGGAACTGTCTTTAACTGGTGGGATAGTTCCTCTTGGTTTGCAGATAGGACTTTGTGCAGAATTGATTCCAAACCAACTGAAAGGGGGATCTCAAATCAAAATCAAATTTATTAATATGGTTCGTGACCGTCACCAGCACAAGATCAATTATAGCAATTACCTGAGTCTTATCAATTTTAGGAAATATACAATATTAAAATTATTGAATGGCCAGTAATGTTTTTCTTGGCTTCCATGATAGTTTCCATTTCCCAGGAGGTAGGAATCATCATCTCCAAGGGTCTCCAGGACATCCTAGGCCAGCATCCTCCCTCTTTGTGGCGAGGCAGAATAAAGTGCTTCAGGTATACAAGAGTCTGACAAGAGCATGGAGCAGATGACCAGTCAAGCAAATGGAGGAGGGAGGGTGACACAAGGATCCACACAGTTGAAAGGCAGCTAAGCACTAGCAACTGTGTCTATCACAGTACCAATTCATTCTGTCAAGTGTTGTGTTGCTGCCTACACTCTTGGGTGCAGTGTCAAAGCCAACACATATGTGTTTCACTTCTCCCTTGTCTTCCTGAGAACCCAGTATCAAGCCTCTATTCCTGTTTCCTTCTTTCTTCATTTTCTGTCTCCTTTCCCCAGTGATGGTGGAATAATGGAGGACTTCCACTCAAAGAATAGGTAATTGTGGCCACCAGGAACCTTTCCACTCCATAGTCTCAGTAAATCTTACCATGGATATAAAGTCACAGGAAATCATTTTATATATGAGAGCCATTTTCAGCGTCAGCACTGCCCTTCAGACATTTTCCAGCAACAGGCATCTTTACAAGGTGGTGATGATGCTCAGTCTTCTGGTGTCTGGGAATCAGCCTCAACTGGATATTTAAACTTTCCCAGAGGAGACGAGATGTGTTCAAGGTGCCTCCAGGAGACAGTGCTTCATCATATACTGGGGCAAATGCTCCCTTGTCTCCAAACTGAGAATGTATCTCCAAACTGAGAATGTAACACCTAGGGTGTCAATATTGAGGCATAACTCCAGTTCAGTCTCTCCCAGGTGAAAGACAGATGAAGATCAGGGATCTAATCAACATTTCAATTGAAATGTCATCATACAAATATGATGTGTGTGTCTCACAAATCCTAGACACACAGAACATGGTCTGGTGGGCCAGATTTCATGCCAGGCCACTTCAAATACTCCTGGCAAATATCCCACCGGCAGTGCAGGTAGCCATCTGAAAGTGGAAACTCAAGAGGAAAACAGCAGTGGCTGGAACAGGATCACCTGTCAGTGGGATTGCCTGTCACAGAGATAGCTTGCATGTTGATCACAGCTAGGCCCATGACCCATATAGGATTGCTGCCCTTGAATCAGAGTATTATCTGATGGTATCTCCAAGTGATCAATTTAGTGCTTCTGTTCCTGGACAAAATCAAGAACAAAAATGTCCTGATCCATATACATAGTGTTCTGCCATTAAATAAGCAAAATGGAACACCATCAAGAAACTTTCATAGGGAAGTGTCAAGGAACTTGTCATAAGAGGGAATTGCATTTGCCATTGATCAAAGCAGAACACATTGTCAGAGAATCTAACATGACAGTAGGCTTGGCAGGAAGACTCTGAACTAAGCAGTGTGTCAATTCAGCTGAGACTTTCAGCTCATTTGTAGGTCGTATGGGGCAATAGAGGTTGATTGGTTTGTATCACCAGCAAGTCTTTTGTTTGCCTTTCCTTCCATCAAGCTGATCTCCAGGGTGTTACAGAATATTCTAGGTGGAAGTCATCCTAATCATATTGCATTGGCCCAAGAGACCCTAATTCATGGAGCTTGTGCAACTGACACCCCAGCCATCATAAACAGACCTGAGTCAGAGGCCAGTACTTCACCTTCATCCAGAAGAGGTACACCTCAGAATCTGGAAGATGAGCAGCAAAACTGTTCAGTGTAGTGTACTCAGATGTTGAAACCACTCTGCTATCAACATGTAGATTTTCCACCAACTGGATCTGTGATAGTAGTTTCAGAAAGCTGCCATGTTGGTCTGCAGTAGAAGAGCTAGATTTGAGTCTGGTAGAGAGCAACAAGATTTTCAGGGTGTACGTTTTTGGAGTATAAGCTACATGCCTCCAGTCACCAGGTTCTACACTACATCCACATCTTTTCTAACCCCTTTGTCAGAGAATGCTACTTGTGGGATCTGCAACAAACATTTTTGGAATTATACTATCCACCTGAAGCAGTAAGTAAACAGATCAGCAAAGCTAGAATGATTCTGAGGGATAACTGCTATGAGATAGATCATAACTAAACAACAACAGTAGGCCACGGGTAGTCACATAGAGCTCTCAGCTCAAACCAGTTCAGCACATCATTAATGATCTGCCTGTACTGGACAATGATAGTCCTCTCTCAGAGGCTTTGGGAGGCAAGGCTTTTCTTGTCCAGACAGCATCTTAACCTTAAACAACTTCTCACCCATAATAATGAACTTTCTAACAAAGACTCCAAGACCAGGGCCTGCGGTAAACCAAGATACCAACTCTGTGATCGTATTCATTCTGACAACAGTCGCTATCCCTAATAACACCAGCCATACCTTCTCAGGTTCATTCCCTTTTTCATCTTCCAACATATATGCCATCAAGTGTCAGCAGTGCTCTTCCACTCTTTACCTTAGACAAATAGGTCAGGGCCTATGTAAAACAGTAAATGGGCATAAATCTGGCATTAAAAAATACAACTCTCAAAAACCAGTGGGAGAATCTTTTATCTTCCAGGACATTCCATTGCTTACATAAGAATGGCAGTCCTCGACAAAGTGAGATTGCTGAACTTCAGTTCATTCACAAATGCAGGATAGGACCCTCCAGAACGGAATACGGGCAACGGATATTTATCTCACTACAGATGCTAATTTTCTGCCCCCAAGCATTTCTCCTCTGCTCCAATCAAACCCAAAAATCATGTTGTTCTCTAAGGTGCTGCTGGATTTGAATCTAGCTGGATCTATGATGCTGTATGGCAAATCTTCCCGTCTGGGACTACTTCAAAAATGTAAAACCTACTCTTAACCACTACACCAAACTGGCAGTTTCTTATGCTCCTTAAGTTTGACTTTAATAGTTACAAGCTTTTTTTCTTGTTACAAGTCCAGTGTTGGAGCTGTTTCCAGATTCTTGATTTGGCCTGGGAACTGAACTCCCTCTTCTGTGGTGAATGTGTATGCATGAGGCCCTGTCTACTGACCTACAAGAGGAGCTATCCCATCTGTCAAAGACTGCCCTATCCCAGAACCACCAAAAAGATGGCTTGATGGCTTAGTTCATTTATACAAATTGTTATGTTACTGAATTTCCTTTTTCCTCTGTTAGGCCTCAGTAATATCTCAGTTAACACAAGCTCATTAAAATTAATTGTTGCATTAAAGTTGTGTAATCTTAAGATACAAAGCCCTTCATGTTGCTTTTATATCTCCTTGAAGATAATTGAATGCTTATTTATTTTTATTTTATTAGACTTATATGCCGCCCTCCCCACATTGTAGGCTCAGGGCAGGTACCAACATGTATGTCTGCAATTAATGCAGATTTACAAATTAAAACATATTGTAATAATTCATTGGAATCAATAAAATCATCAGCATTTAAAACAACAACATGCCTCAACAGATGATAGTATGGTCCCAGTCCATCTTCTAGAATCTGCAGTCACTGGAGGGGGGAGGCCAAATCAAAGTGGATGCCCACTGCTTCAACTAAAGGCCCTGTGGAAGAGCTCCGTCTTGCAGGCCCTGTTGGATAAAATTTCATTGATAAGTTAAAAAAACTAAGTAACAGTGACAATAACATGGCCTGTAATAGCTAATTGAGCTAGATATATATGGGAGCTCCTTTACAGAGGGTTTTTTTTAAATAATGTATATAAGAGATACACCTCTAATTTGCTTTTTTGAGAGTGGCATTATTTTTATATTCCATCATTCATTAGGGTTTAATAGTCAATTTGTATCAATGCCTTATTTCAAAAGATTGCAAGGGTAGACTGAGAACTGCTAAGCACCAGTCTGGGTCCAGTGAGGGCAACATCACCCCTCCTAACACATTTAAATCTTGCCAGTTCTTTTGTGTGATTCCTAAAACCAGAATACTTTGGGTAAAAGATGTGGCATATTACCCTAATCAGCATTGCAGAAGATAATGCAAATATGTGCATGTTGAACACTTTGTAGACAAACACAAGTACAGTTCGCAGCAGGATTGTAGTCTTTCTGGATCCCAGGGTTGTCCCTCCTAAGTTTTCAAGAACGGAGATTTCAAAACTTGGTGAAACAGTAGCTTACCTATCACGTTGCTTGCTTTGAGTATAGAATTCTTTGATTTTAAGATGTCCCTTTTCAGCACTCTGCTGTTCTCTCAAACATACTGACCAAGGAGGGTGATTTTTCTCTGAAGTCACTCATCAGTAAAGGATGAGAACACATGCACTGTGCAAAAAACCTGGGTACAGCCTCACCTTAAAGACACATAAGTGTATTGTGCCATGTGCATTTTTGAGGCAGGGCCCCATTTTGCCATCCTGTTGCTCATCTTTTACATGGGAAACTGGTAGAGGCTTCTGTGCTAAAAATAACTGTCCTTATTCAGTACCTACCTGATACTATCAGTTGATGGGTACTAAAAGAGTAAAAACATGTCAATCTGGCAACAGGATTACAGAATGTGAAAGTGACTGTTTTCTACTTTTTCTGGTATAAGACACGCCAAGAAATAAGGCAGTCCCATCCAATGCTCCCTCTAAGCTCTGGAGTCTTGTGAGCAAAAATTCTACTTTGTGAGCTACTCACATTAAAGTTGTGAGTGAGCGATTTGGCTAATGCATAAATTAGTTTGCTCTGGAGCCATCCTTCCTGAGCTAAGACAAAAATGTGTAAGCCGGAGGCTAAAAATCTGTGAGCTAGCTCACACTAACTCAGTTTAGAGGGAACACTAACTCAGTTTAGAGGGAACACTGGTCCTATCTGAGGTTGGCTGAAGCTCTTCTTGTACTTATGGGTAATTGTGATCTGTGACTCTTTCCTGTTTCTGGTGTTGTATTCCTTGCCCTGAAGTTTGCAGACAAAAAAAAGAGTGTATTCTAAATACATTTAATTTTAAAAAGTCACTCTAGATTCAAAAACCTATCCCTCTTGCATAAAGCTTTGCCACCATCATGAATCAGTACTCCATCTCATGTAGAGGTGTAAATAATTTAGGATGTTGGTAATATGCTGATCTCATCAGATTGGAGAAGAGAGTAATAACAATGAAGCTCATTTTGCAATGCATACATTTTGCAAAGAAAGACTTCTACCATGAAATCCCTGGCTCACTTACTAAGTCCTTTGGATTCTACAGTACCACTTGATATTCATATTTAGGAACAGGCTGGGGTCTTGCCTACACACATCCTTCCCTCCAAGCGTTGGAATAGATTTATCACTTGGGATGACAGATAGTAGAAACACATTTTGAATGTCTTCTGTGTAAGTACAGAGAAGAAGCAGGCTAAGCTACAATATCCCCCCCCCCTCCCGTGTTATTTTGCCACTGGAGATTGTTCAAAACTTTAGCTGTATGTATTTAAAATACTTGAATCCCATATCATAACGGACATTGTTGAGGCAGCTAGATATAGACAGTATATCCATCCTTAGAGTGCAATTCTAAGAATGCCTTCCTGGGAGTAAGTTCCATTGAGCAGACCTGAGTAGCATTGTTATTTACTCACCAGTGTTTAGGGGAATGAAATAAACAAGCAAAAAGAAAATAGCTGGGTAGGTAGCTCTATAAAAGACTTCTTAAGAAACCTTTTAAATTGTAAAAATCATAAATCCTAACATGTTTTGAGAAATTTCCATACCTAGAAAGTGAAAGCAGAAATATCTGTAATTTAACTAACTCAGGTGTGTAAAGTATTCTAGTTGTTCAGAAAGAAAGAAATCCAAGAAGTTTGTAAGCAGTAATATCAGTACTTGTACACACACTGCAGTGATCTATAAGTATCTTTTTCTAAGAACTTTTCACATGAAAACTAAGCAAAGCAGGAAGAAGAAATATAGATTGTGCTTCAAAATTAAGGCCAAAAAAATTGGAGGAAGGATTGGAAGCAAGTAGCAATACTGCTTGTATTATTTTGTGGGAGGAACTCTACACACAATAATAAGACTGAAAGAACCCAGAGATGAGGAGATGGTACTTCAGTGAGCGGAGGTCACAGATGAGAGTGCAGTAAAATATGAAAGTTGAGGGATGAGGTCAGACAGTTGAGTTTGTCAGAATGATGGTAGCAAATATAAAATGATCAAGTTTGCTTTGAAGTGTAAGGTTTTCATTCAGGGGAAGCAAGCAAACTGGATTCCATGAACAGCGGAGCAAGATCAACATAGGACTTCTAGATTAGATTACATTGGAACGACTTGTGTGTGTTTCGTAAAATATGCTTTATTTTAAAATTAGGGCTTCCTGTTGCAGCTGTTCCAGGAGCGCTGAGTCCATTGGGTATTCCAAATGCTGCTGCAGCAGCAGCAGCAGCAGCCGCTGGCCGTGTGGGTATGCCTGGAGTCTCAGCGGGTGGCAATACAGTCCTCCTGGTTAGCAACTTAAATGAAGAGGTCAGTGAACCCACTTGTTTCATTCTTCTCTCCTCTTTCTCCTACTTCATTTGTGAACTTTTAAAATGCTGCTTTGTTTTGAGCTTGCTTCCACTTCATTATTTATTTATTGAGTTCAGTTTACAATTTTATTTTATTTTTTCTTCTCCATATTGTTTTACAAGTAGATTCTAGTTAATGGTTTCTATTATAGTTAAATACTTTTGTTTTCCTAGGTAGCCAGCACCTTTTAAAATACCTTTGCTATTCGGCTACCTATTTTTCCTAAGAAAAATATGGTAAATATTGCATGTTTTGGATGTCTTTTAGTTTATATTTTATAAATACCAATGTGCTCCATGTTGTAAATTAGATTTTAAGGAAACTGCGGCTTTGTTCTTTGTCTCTGCTAATTATTTGCTTGTTCATTTCATGCTTACATGTCACTGCATTTTGTAGTATTAATGTACGTGAACAACTCTAACACATTTTTCTTTGAAGGTTCTCCCAGAGATCTTGACACGGCACTCTTCAGTCTCTCTTAGTAATTTTTTTCCTTTGCAGTTACTATTCATTTTGTCTCCCAAAAAATTCTCCACTTTAATACTTTCTTAACTCTGAAATCTAAGAGATTTTGTTTAGTTTTGCATTTTATTGTCTTGTACTTTTACTTTGACTTGCTGTGAAAGCTGGTATGAAATGTTGGATAGTTTGTATCAGTCTGTCTACTTTGAATATATGTTCCATTTTTATTGGCCTCTGTTTTTAATATCAACCATTATATTTCTATCATTTGATACTATTTTTATCATTCATACATTCTTGCATGTTAAAATGCTTGGATCAGAGTGCCATTTTTTTGAAGACTTTTGCCTGCATTTCATAACCAGCCATGCTTATGCAGTTAAAGTTCAGATTTTTTCAAAGTTTCTATTGCATGCTTTTTTCTTTTCTTTTCATGTACAGATGAAATGTAATGTACTGTTTGATATGGATGTACTTTGCCCATATTTTGTCTTGGGTGACTACATTTTACTCAGTTTTTCTTGTACAGTACATAAACCAACCATTTTCTGACCAAATTCCTGCATTTCCTATGTACTGACCTATATTTTATTTTTTTTGTTCCCCCACTTCCTTATTTTTCTTCTGCATTGCTGTTTTCCCTTCCCCATTTCATCCTTCTCCCTTTGTGTTCACCTACCCTTTCCCTGTCTCTTCCCAAATTCCCACACCCTTCCCTGTCCTATCCTTTGCATACCTTGTCTACATCCCCTGTCTCCATTCCCTATGTTCATGCTTCTGTGCTTGAACAAAATGTTCCTCGGACCAACTTGCCCCAATTAACCGCCTTGAACCATGATCCATGACCACCTCACCATTCTGCGGGAACCACCCTTCGTTATGGATGATCTGTTCATCTCCGCTCCTCCACTCTTTTCTCTTCTTGTCTTATGCTGCTTGCTCTTCTCTCCTTCTAAAGATGGTTACGCCCCAAAGTCTGTTTACCCTCTTCGGTATGTTATCGTTAGCACTATACTTTTATTATTGATTTAATTATTTGTTTCACCTTAATTCTTATTTGTAGCTAGCACTTTGGCTTAAAGTTGAATAGTAAATCTTTTGCTACTTTTCTTTGCTGTTTTAAAAACTTTCCATAGACACAAGATTTTCTTTTAATGCATGCTTTTTATTTTTGCATGATCTTTAATATCATTCACATAGCTTTGAGGGTTTATCAAAAATGTCTTCCTTTTTTCAAAATTCACCTATTCAAAATCTTGTTCTTCTTTATTCATTTGTATGAATGTTGGGAGAAGTGAGAGAAATGTCTGAATGTTTCATTGATTGGTCGAAATGTGCTGTTTACCTATCCTTAAAATGTTGTTTCTTTTGGATTGCTTCTCTGATTCTAAAAAGGTGTTTATGGGGATGTGCAGCGTGTGAAGATTTTATACAATAAGAAGGACAGTGCTCTTATTCAGATGGCCGATGGAAATCAGTCACAGCTAGGTGAGATTATTTTTTCTCTATCTGCTACTTCACTGCTTATTGTCCATTTAGCTGGACTGTGTTTGCATTAAAATGTTTCCTTTTGTTTTTTTCTAAAATGTGAGACTTTGGGGTGAGATTTCTGTGAGGGGACTTAGTTATTAATTCACTTGATATTCTGAGCTGAAAATTGTTCCGCTGGAGAGGAATGCCAAGATTCAAACCAGTGTGCAAACCCCTTGGCATGTGCACTGTTTTTATCCTGGGCTGTTTCCAGGATATTAGAAATCTGTTGCTGAAGTTTCTTCACTTTGAGGTGCCAAACTAAGTAGTGGTGGGCAGGGGGAGAGATTCTTATAGGGAGGGTTCAGAGACTACTTTGTACACACTTTACTGTATAGTCCTTTTGAATACCAGCTCATGGCCAGAATCCAAAGAGCCAATAAAGTCCTTCCATATTCATATTGAGAGACTGGGGGGAGGGGTTTGCAATTTTTCTCCCTTTCCTATCCCAGTCCCTCATATTGCATCAAACACCACTGACTCAGCAGGAGTGGCTTTTAGAGAGTGGGGCATGAGGAATCTTATTACTGTGTTATATTATTAACCAGTAATAATGACTTATTAGAAAACAGTTTTAAGTTTTATGATTCACAGTGTATGTAAAGTATCCTCTTTATACATTAAATAAGTAATGTCTCTTGAAAAAAATCAGGGTAAAATACTGTTTGCTTGCCTTGCTTGGATACATTACAATATGAACAGAGCTTTTAAATTAGCTCTTGGCAAACTCTGTAATTAAAAGATTTCTAGTCTGCAGTATTAGCTACAGTTGCTCATTTGGCAAAGAATTTGTCATTAAACTGTCCCCCCCCTCTTTTTAAACACTGACAGTATAGGAAATTTTAACGCCGAATTTAATGGAAAATCTGAAAGCAATAATAGTATCCTTGTTTTGTTTTTCCAGCCATGAGCCATCTTAATGGGCAGAAAATGTATGGAAAGATTATTCGTGTTACTCTTTCTAAACATCAGACAGTACAGCTACCTCGAGAAGGACTTGATGACCAAGGGCTAACTAAAGATTTTGGCAATTCACCTCTTCATCGCTTCAAGAAACCTGGCTCAAAAAATTTTCAGAATATATTTCCTCCATCTGCAACTCTTCACTTATCTAATATTCCGTAAGTGATGGCTAACAAATTACCTGAAGAGTTTGCATAAGATGTAAAAAATAGTTTCTAATCTCTGTGTCTCTTCCCCCCCCCCCATTCTTTTGTCTAGACCATCAGTATCAGAAGATGACCTGCGTACACTGTTTGCAAATACTGGGGGCACTGTGAAAGCATTTAAATTTTTTCAGTAAGCACATTTTTCTTTGGAAGTTAATTTAAAACAAGATAATAGTTTCATACCTTGCTTAAAATAAGAAAATGGCCATCTCTGGAATGGAAGAGGCTTATGTTGCTATTTTCTAGTACTATTTCGGTGTCTAATTTTATTGCTTTGTTCCAGAAGAGATCACAAGATGGCTCTTCTTCAGATGTCAACAGTAGAAGAAGCTATCCAGGCTTTGATTGATCTGCATAATTACAATCTTGGAGAAAATCATCATCTGAGAGTTTCGTTTTCCAAATCAACCATTTGAAGCTAAAAAGATCAAAATAATAAGGTTGTATCACGTTGTTTAGTGTTGTCATCTATGACTGTTCAGGAAAGCGGGGACCAGAGATGGACATCTGTTTTTCATGCTGTTACCATTCCCTGATTGTTTATGTATAAAAAGAAAACAAAAAAGGATTTATAAGGAAGAAGCAGTGGTATTACCTGCTGGTTTTGCATATGTTTATGAAACCATTTTGTTTGAAAGGGATTCCAAGGTAATCCCATAGTTTTTCAACTTAGTTAACATACGTGCCTTAAAAAAGGAAAACCTAGAGTTGCTAGAGTTGAATTTACTAGTTAAAATTTGGTTGTCTGGGGCACATTGTTACATGGGAATTAGTGGGTACAATCCAGTTAGTGTTAGGTGTGCCGCCATCCCATTGAAATCAATCACATTAAAACATTACGTTCACTATTGATTTCAGAGGGACCCTGTTACGCCTAACTTTTGTGGGTTTATGCCGAATGTATATTAGGCAGGAGTGTGTAAAAAGGGTTAAGCTTTGTTTCTCCTGCTTGGAATTGGTTGAGTTTTTGTGAATCATATTTTTTTATCCGTTGCATTACTTCATGAAAAATGCAACACATTTGACTTGTGCTAATCCCCCCCCCCTTTTTTTAATAAATAAAAATGGCCTTGTATATTCCAGGTGTAGTTCAGTTAAGAATATAGACATTAGTTAGAATTAACAAGGTGCAGCGAATTAATTTCATTAAATGGCAGGAAGCTGATTCTTCTTTTTGTTTTACTCATTTGTTCTTATGGCTTTGAGCCTTCTGTGGGAAAAGCATTGTAAAGTCTTAACCTTTTTTGTACACACACTTTGGGGGCGTATCATATAAATGTTGGCACTAAGTAATGTCTTGTTTGTGGCTGAATATTTTTTGTAGATGTTTTTGAAGTTGACATGACTTATGTGCATTTAAATATATATTGCCATTTTTAGTTAGTAATTACAATTTGAAATATGGTTGTGGATTTCTGAGCATGTGCAGACTGGTCTAGCTAGTTCAGGAGTTGGTGCATGTATTTCAAGGATGAAGAAAGTGTATTGCAAACTTTTGCAGAAAGATTAATAATTTTTGTGACAGTTTTCTTTATATAAAAAACAAAAACAAAACTGACAACCAGGTGGGACCAAAGTTTATGTGCCTTTAGTCTTAATTTACCTTGCATTGTAATATTCAGTTTTAATAAATCTCTTCAAAATATTTTGTATCTAGAAATGGATCTGACTTTACTATAAACATGGCTCAGAATCTACAGGAACAAATTGATTTGAAAACAGTTCCTCTGTCAGTCCGAACTGTTGTCTTGATTCTGTTTGAATGACCAATACTTTTTGCAATTGATGTACTTAGTTTCAAGAGTCATAGATTCTGTTATCTATGTAGAAAAAAGGTCATGTATATTTTCTATTAGTTGAGTTTTTACATCTTTAGAAATGTAAAATTTCAGTATAGTTTGAAAGCGGCACAATTAAAAATTAATTTTCTAACAAAGTTGGGAGGTTTGATGGTTGTTTAATTTCTTCCTATGTGTACGCTGCTTGCCTCTGTAGCATGCTCAATAAACACTTCTGTAGCTCTGTATTCACCACTTCTGTCTTTCTCTGCTGCCTCTTCTCTCTTCTCTTCTTTGTTTTCCACTTCCACTGTGCTTCTGAATTCATGTTTATTCTCTTCAGGGTGGGAAAAGCATAATAATCTGATTTTATAATTGTCTGGCTTCATACCACATGAAAATCAAGTGCTGTGGAAAACATAGCAGCTCTTATTGTCTGTGTACTTAACATGTGCTCTGCTGAAGCACCGATATAAATCAATATTAAACATTTCCCACCCTGTTATAACCTATGGCTTTAAAGACATAACTTTTATCGTAGCTTGTAAGTTCTATCTTTTCTGTTTTTCAAATAGATTTATGCACTAATTGACTTTCAGGTTTGCCATGCTTTTGCTGCAGTTTCATCTTCCATTTTCTGTGTCTGCTAAAAAATTTCCACTAATCATAAGATACATTCATGGGTTGAAAAACTAAAATAGCCACCTCACTCAAACAGAAATGCTGTATTCTGGATTCGGGAGAGGGAGGGAAAGGGAAGATGGTGGTGTTTTCTCTTCCTTAAATGCACCAAAGAGGCTGAAAACATTACTCAGATAGTTTGTAGATATTACAAAACATTTTATACCATTTTTTCTAAATAAATGAAAGCTATTTTCTCTATGGGCTCAAACGGTAACTGGTTCTACGTGTTTCTCCAGAGCAAAGAATTTTCCTGTATATTTTAAGGAAGTATATTTAACTTTGGCTGAACAGTGTAATAATGCCAAATGACTTTGAATCTTGATGTCTATTCTTTAGCCTCACTAGGTTTCAGTCTTATCACACAATTATATACGATGGAGACTTATTGATCTCAATAGGGCTTAACTGGTTCTACAAGCTGGATTGCAGCCAATATCCATATATTGATCATCTGTTTAAAAGTCACCACATAACCTGGCCCTTAATGTTTTAAATCCATATACACTGTTAATAGGCTGCACTTTGTGAACTTCCAACGTGTGGTTGGGTTTATGGGCTTTTCTCATAGACAGTATCAAATACTGTTAATCACCCAAAGAGTGATTAACACATGGAATTCACTGCCACAGGAAGTGGTGGCAGCTACAAGCATGGACAGCTTCAAAAGGGAATTAGATAAGCATATGGAGCAGAGGTCCATCAGTGGCTATTAGCCACAAGGTATAGATAGGGACTCTGGGGCAAGTGATGCTCTGTTTTCTTGGTGCTTGGGGGGGGGGTCAACAGTGGGAGGGCTTCTAATGTCCTGGCCCCACTGGTGGACCTTCTGATGGCACCTGGTATTTCTGGCCACTGTGTGACACAGAGTGTTGGACTGGATGGGCCTTTGGCCTGATCCAACATTGGCGTCTCTTATGTTTCTTGTAAATTTAACTGTGTGACAACATGCAGTCATCTGTATAGGAGCATCTGTTCCTATTTGCTAACTCAGTTTCTCCACAGACACATCCAAAGAAAGAAACTGGGAAACAGAGCCGGAAAAATTATCCGTGCTGAAGGCAGTTTCCTTCTAACAGTTCTTCCACACTAGTAGACATGCTGCTTGTATAAGCATTTAACCATGGAACAGCAATAACTGCTGTTGGAGGGGGAAAGCCAAAAATCCCCATGTGTGTGGGTGAGTCAGCAACCAGAAAAGGGAGCTCTTCATTTAGCAGCCAAATTATGATTTATTCTGCAACCATTCTCACTGCATAACTGTCTCCCTCAAAAATATGAAACTCGATAGACCCTTACCATATCTTAAAGATAGACTTGTGAGAGTTGAAAACAGAGAATTTGGGAATCATTTTAAATGGCCTCCCTATTCCTGACTCTATCATTTTGAAATCTTACGATGGAATTTTTTTACACTTATTTAGTTGTAAACATTTTAAACTTCAAGGTTTACTCAAGAGGTCAGTAGAAATGTAGATGAAGTGCAAGGAGTGGCATCGTACCTGTTTGTGTTTTAAGAAAAGCTTGGGGTTGTCCACCACCTCAGCTGAAAGCCCGGTGGAACAGCTCCATTCTACAGGCCCTGTGGAATTGTAAGAAATCCCGCAGGGCCCTGATCTTGAGTGGGAGCTTGTTTCACCAGCCTGGGGCCAGGGCAGAAAAGGCCCTGGCCCTGGCCCTGGTTGAGGCTAGTCAGACATTCTTGGGGCCAGGGATGACCAGGAAATGATGGTCAATTGAGTGCAATGCTCTGCAGGGTAGACATGGGGAGAGCCGATCCTGAAGATATGCGGGTCCCTGGCCATCTAGGGCTTTGAAGGTTAACACCAGAACCTTTGGGGATTTTAAGAAGCCTATACATGCCTACCTCAGTGGCTACATCTTGCTTATTTGTTCCTTATTATAACATTTACAGCATACAGTACATTTTAAAAAAATAAATTGCTGACATCAAATGACTCATACCTTCCTTTGGTTCATTATGGTCTGATAAAAGTTCAAGAAATTAATAAGCAATATGTATGTTGTCTTTATCAGGTGACATATTATGGAAATGATATGAATATCATTGCAAAGCCAGGTGAGCCTTTTAAAATTGTAAATAACTTCAGATACCACAGGTTTAGCTGATGAAGAGCAAATGTGTAATGTTGAATGATTTATTAGAATCATTTTTCCTGATTAGTAATTGCATCCAATTTTTCATTTTTAAACTCCATGTTATTCAGAGGTTGTTTTTCAGCACAACAGCAACATTTCTGAACCTCTATCAGATTTCCAATAAGCACTTAAATATTAGATATGCATTTCTGTTATCTACTAGAATACCACTTGATAGGTCTCTTTTGTGTTTAGAATTGTAATCCCAGAGATTCGAAGGCACATGCATACAGGTCAGCACATTAAGGTTTTCCTTGTTGACTTCCACAGTGGGGAGTGCTTAGAGTTTATTCTTCCAACTTTGAAGACAAACTCTACTCATCTTGAAGCCCCCTTATGTATTCTGAAGCCTCAAGTTTGAGATGATGAAAGACTTCATACATAAAGTTCACAGTTAGTATTAATTACATCTGTACTGTTCCTTTCTCGAGGGGGGGGGATGGAGTTGCCCCTATAGATGATTTTTGGAAAGATTTCAGTCTTGCAGTTGAATTGCCATTTAAGTCAAAATCCATAGGTTAAACCTGAAAGCTATGGTTTGTATGAAGTTATAAATGATCTACACATTTCAAAGAACATGATGGCCCTGCATCTTCTGTAACATTTGGTTCAGTGTTGGTATATGTCATTACCCTGCCTTCACCCTGCGTAATTTGGTAATAGAAATACAGATTGTAATTACTTTGGCACATGAACTAAACAGTATAAAATGGGAAGCTCAACACTGCTCTGCTATTCTTAGGGAGCAATAAATGGATTTGACCAGCGGACAAGATTTATAATTTCCTGTAGTCCCTGCACAATCCAGTAAGAGGGTTGCTGAAGAAATTTCTCTGTAGGAAGGTTGTTGAAGGGGATCAACTGTATTTATTTTGTGTGTGTCGCTTTTTCAGTGAAATCATCTAGGTCTTGGAGAATTTTACTACCAGTTGGATTCTTTACAATTATTGGAAGCAATAGGCAAAGGGAATAATCATCCAGAGCAAAGTATTATAATATCTGGCCTAGATTCAATTGCGTCTCTTGTGCCTTAAGCACAATGCTCCGGTGTCATCTTATTCCTTTAATGAAATCTTGCAACTTTCATATACTGAGCAAATAAATAAGGTAAGCAACTTATTCCATCACAGGAAATTTGATAGAAATTCAGGTATCAGACTTTGTAACACATAATCTGCTCCAGGGAAATGTCTCATTCAAACACATTTAAAGATATGTGTTTTAATATTAAATGGGAAACAGAAAACAAGTAATGAGAATACATGCTATAATGAGACTTACCAGCTGCCTGCTTTTCTCAGATTCTGCCTGCATAATTATGATAGGTTTTACCATACACATTGGCATTTTGTCTTCTGAACACTGTTGGGTAGTTTAAATATATGTTGCACTTAGGTGAAGACAACTGCCAAAAATTGTGTACAAAAAGTTTTGCGTTTTTCAGGTGTTACAGGGTTGACCTATTTTACTTTGGCAGGTTTTTTTCCCTTCCTGAATCCTGATGTCTGTATTGTAAGGCAGGGCTGTAGCAGGACTAGACTTTATTTAAATATAACCATTTTGCCCCACTTTTCTCATTCTGGCGACTCAAAGTGGCTTGCAACATATAGGGAAAAAATACTATTTAAATAAAAATATACAACTCAACAGCCCGACTGACCCCGATACAACCATCTTTGTATTTCATATATTTATTATTGTGTCACCATTCTTTTATTCTGGAAAAAACAAAAGAGAACTGTCAGCCTTTAGCCTGAACGGATCTTTCAGCGATATATTTGCTAACCTCATACCATTCAAGATCCATGCATGTGATACTTATACAGGTAGGTGATACCAACTCTGAATAGTTATGAGGAGGATCAGATTGTTCTGGCTAAGAAAGCATTGCCCTCTGATACTATAGAAGCTGACCATCCTTGTGTTAACAAGATATAAATTGCATACACTATTTTACCAGAGTAAGGAATATATAACCCAGAGCATTTCAGAAGACTAATATAACTTGAGAACTCTGGGGACACAAAATCACCATTATGCTAGTTTATTAACAAATGTCACTCTAGAAACTAAGTTGATAGCAGATGCCTTGCTGGATTTGCATTGGGCTAGTACTGTGGCCCCCAGCCAAGGCCCTGGGCTGGCAAACCTCCTGTCCCTGCTGCTATGCTCAGTGGCTGCTTTGGTGGGGGGGGGGGGGGGGACCCAGCATCTAAAATAGATGGATTTATATTATGTAAAAGGTAGCAAGTGTACAATAACAAGCTACCAGGAAAGCATTTAGAGCATCTGGGACTAGTGATTTCTTCAGGCAGTGCGATTAGTTTCTGCAAGGCAAAGGCCAAAGAGAGCAATTGAAGTCAGGTAAAAGGAAGTGAGGATTAAAACAATGAAAACAGGTCTCTGTGTTACACAGGAATAAATTCTTTCCACTTTGAGCAGCTCAAAATTATTATATTTTTCTCGTGATAACTGAAAAGAGGACAGGCAGAGGTTGTCTGTCATATTTTATCCTGCCCGTCTACCCAGGATCTCAGGCATGGTTTGCCTTTCTCCATTTTGCCTCCCCAACACCCCTGTGAAATAGATGAGGCTGACGGAAAGTGCCTGGCCCAAGCCCTCCCAGTGAGTTTGAGGACAGAGTGGGGTCTAAACTTGGGTCTCCCCGGTCTTAGTTTGACAGCACTAAACCATACAAAAGTAGGCCTTAGTAGTTGTTTCTTGACTGGTACAAAACTCCTTGGACTGCAAAACTGGATTGCCTCTTACCAGGTCAGTGTATTATAGACATGTTAATCTTGCAAGAGCAGGTACTTAGGAAAGGTGCAAATTTCAATACTCTTCAAGCAGCAGGAAGAGAAGAGGAGGAAGAGTGCCTCTACACAAAACAGGGTAAGGAAATCTGGCTCTCACTTGAGATTGATGAAGGACCACAGTTTCTTCCAGGAAAGATGTGAAATGAGGAGCTTTATATGTTTTAACAACAATTTGGCCTTGCTCTTTTGATTTGTAATATGAACCATGGGGGCTCAAGCCTGTCTGGAAATAAAAACATTTGAACTGGAAGTGGAATCGCTATTCTAATTGCTGAGAGAAATGTGGCCTGTGTTCCAAAGCCAGTTCAAGTTCTATAGACCCTTTTTAGGGAGTATTCCTTTAGCATGCACTTTTGCCTATTGACTCAGACAAATGACCCATCCATCCCAGCACTGACTGGGTGTAACTTCCCGTAGTCTTGAGGTTTCCCAGTTCCTTTAAGTGTAAACGATGAGGGTTGAGGATGAGACCTTGTACGTGCAAAGCATGTGCTCCAGCGCTGAGCTGTAGCCTGGTCTTGAATATTTGTATATTTCAAGGCTAAGCTGTGACATTCACAGCTTGACTGGTGCAAAGCCATGGCCTTCTGTTTCCTGTGTTAATATTGGCAAGCCTTGGAAACTATTCAGTGATTGGCTGTTGCATGGACACAACATTCACACACCTGCCAGTGCTCCAACTGTGCTGTATGCTTGTTTATCATGGGGCTTAGGCGTGTATTTAATTTTGCTGTCCTTGAAGAAACAAGGTGGAAAATATTTCAAGGGAGAATTAATTGGGGGAATTAAATTCTGGATTTTTAAATGTCGAGTAAATAGGGGGATTTAGTTTGAAATAGTGTATTGCCTTCGAAGTCTAGGGTTGTTACGTGAAAAAAACAAAGATACAAATTCTGATCACGTTTACCCCCTTCAGTGATAATAAACACCAATTCTTTCCTGTTTTGAGGGTTAATTTCAGGTATGACACAGAGGGAGAAGAGTAACACATAGCTCACATTTCCTGTTCGTCATTCTACTTGATAGCAAATAGGAAGTTTGCATTCCATTTATACAAATTATCTCCATATTGAAAGTGATCACATCTTGCAGGCAGAGGAGACAGGAAAATTGTTTTGCAGGCATAACAGAGACATGGAGGAATAGTGAGATGATGTGTGTATCTAAGCACAGTGAACACTACAGCTATTAGAGAATTTAGTGGCTTGTGTACTTGAAGCCTGTTACCACCTAGTGAACACCTGACCTGGCCCTTACATTTTCTGTAAATGTCACAAGCTGCCTTGAGCAATAGTTCAATTCTGGTTAAGATTTAGAGAAGATATCTCCATTTTGATGTCATTAGATTTTTATAAGTGGGGGCCCACGATACGCATGGGGGGGGAATCCCATCTACCCCACATAAACTTTCTTGCTGAGCCCACTTCCTCCTCTTGCTGCTCTTAGCAGCTCATCCATAGCTGCCCTGGGCAGGTTTGCCAAGGCTTCCTTCCCCACACCCCTGAGTTGCTCAAGTGTGGGTCCACAATATTCATGGGGGGATTTCCTCCCACACACACTGTCGCACCAGGCCCAGCACAATTCAGAACCTTTGCAGGGCTGTGCTGAGATATAAATACATTTTAAAATACCAGTAAATGGGAAATAAGAATTCTAATACAGATGTGGCAGAAGATAGAATGTGATTTTCCAGTAGACTCTGGCCTGGGTCTTATTTGATCTCCTAACACTTCTGATTTCTGAGCCCCAGGGAATTCTCCCAAAGTCCCCTGGTTTAAGCATAGTTCTCAGGATAAGCCCCCCCCCCCTACTCCCAATCTTGTTTTCCAGAAAGTTCCCATTCCTGTAAACGCTGGTCCCTGTTGCAGTGGCAACCATTCTATTGCAGCTACAGTGTGAAATAAAGAAGCATATGACAGAAATGACTATTACTTAAGACCTGTACAAATATAGAACCTCTGAGGACTCATGGGAAGCATTTTGTTCTCCCCCTGTATCTCCCTCCCCACATTATTCCCCCCCCCAAAAAAATCTGGCAGTTCCTATGGCCTCTCCCCTTTATTTGCTTCCAATGAACCTATCTCTCTCCCTCCAAGCTTCCTGTCCCCTACTCCTCCACCCACCTAATGACCTTTCTGCTCTCCCCCTTCAGCGTCTTCCCTTCCCCATCCATCTCTGCCATCACTGACTGTCAAAATCCAGGGTTTAGAAGGCTTAACTCCAGGGGATGTTATTTGCCCCAGGTGGGTTGTATGTACACTGTGTCCCCCTCATGTGCACATGCAGTCCCCCTCATGGGCCCATATTGGCTTAGGAAAATGGTGTGGGGAAAGACTGAAACCCTCCCCGATGCCATAGTTCTGATCTGAATTGTCTCCCTACAGCACTTCTGAATTCTGAGTTTCTGTAAGGAACCCTTAGCTATAGTCCAGCTGCAAGTTCTCACACAATCGTATTTCATGGAACATCTAGTTTGGCTCTTAAGTCTGCATTCATTCATTCATTAGATTAGGGGGGTTTTACCGCCCTTACCCATTTATGTGTGGCTTGGCAGTTCACAACAATTTAATTCAATACAGTGTAAAATAAGTTAAAACCATAAAAACTCAATAAAACATTCAGAACATTTAAACTTTTCAAAACATTTTAAGAACAAGATGGCAGTGCTAGCATTCAGTCGGGGGGGGGGGGCAGATGTAAAGAACTGTTGCTGGCCTCAACCAAAGGCCTGGCAGACCATATCTGCCTTACATGCCCAGCAAAACCTTAATAGATTAGACCGGGCACAGATGTCACTCGGCAGAAAGTTCACCAGGCTTGGGCCAGGGCAGAAAAGGCCATGGTCAAGGCCACCCAGATATCTTTTGTGCTGGGGACCACCAGAAGATTCTTGTCTGCTGATCATAATGCCTTTCGGGGACATAGTGGGAGAGGCGGTCCTGAAGGTACATAGGTCCCTGACCGTTAAAGGCTTTAAAGATAAGCACCAAAAGGGCAAGAGCTAGCATCATGTTTAGCATGATGGTTTATTCCCAGTGCTGCTTACATTGTATGCAGTTTTGGCCATACACCATTCCAGCTATTTAATTCATCTTCTGCAGTTCATTTTCCCTTCATTAATAAAACAATGACCTCTGCAAATAAAAATCAAATCAGTGTGAAAGTCTCATTTGATCAGGGTTAGTGTTAATGGTTACTTTGAAAATGAGTTCTTATTTCAAGTGCCTGATTAATGGATCTAAGAATTAATCAATTACAGATTCCTGATTACTTTTGCCAGAGAGTTAATAGACCATTGATTATCTAGGGTGGGGTGTCTGTATGTTCATGCATACGAATACTACATAAGCACATTGGTTCCCATAGTTATTTCCAAACAATTTACATGGGTTGTAAAGAAGTGAAGGGGATGCCGCTATGCTTACTGTGAATCTTTAGTCCCCTAACATTCTGCTATTTTGCAGTGGCATCTCAGGGGTACTCACTCCAGATCGCTGGCTGAGCACTTTATATTCTTGTATCTCAATCACTTTTTAAATTTCAAAATATTTAAAACTACAAGCATTTATCACTGGAAGTGTTATTTGATTAATTAGTAGTAACAAATTTTAATTGGTGAGGGCAAATTTTAATTAGGTTGTCAGTTGAAAATATATATTTTAGGCTACTTGGGTTATTGCAATGGGATGAAAAAGCAAATACTAATTATTTCTGGTGACATAATATTGAGTTGTTATAGCATTTTCTTCCACTAGTGGCTATTTATCCCTGATACTTACATGGAAGCTCCATGTACAAGGACAGTATATCTCTAAATGCCAGATGCTGAAACCAAAGTGGGAAGGGCTGTGGCCCATTGGTAAAGTATCTGATTTGTGTGCAGAAAGTCCGAGGTTCAGACCTTGGGATCTCTGTCAGGTTAATGTGAAAGACCTCTGTCTCAGACACTGCAGAGCTGCTGTTACATTGACTGGACAATATTGATCTTGATTAGGCATGTCCTTGTGAGGCCATAAATTCTGTGCTCTGCTTTTGGAAATTGTGTGAATATTGGCCCAATCCAGAAAAGCAATTACTATGTTCAAAATTTCAGAAATGTAACCAAATTGAAGTTTTGATGACATACACATTTATATCAACATAACAAACGTAATGATACAATTGCAGCAACCACCAAACAGTTCCTGTGCAGCTTTTACCCAACCCAGGTGCAACCTATCCCACACCCTCTTTTCTCATATCCCCTGGTCAGTGGCGGATTTCTGATTGGAGCCAGAAACCCCATTGGTTGACAGGGAAAACATAGCCCTAATCTCAGGTACATAGTTTGCCCCTGGTTACTAGGTCAGGAGGCAAACTCTGTCCATGCTTAAAATACAGTAGAATCGCTGACTTCAGATAGCAGAAAGGAGCACAGTATTTCAGTGCTCCTCCACAAAATTGGGGGGGGGGGAAGCATCCATACCAAATGAGCATCTCAGGAGAACGGTTCTAGGCTAGGGGCAAGGATACATGCATATTGTATTAAAATCATTCATCTGCATTCTAAAGAGATTCATTGACAAGTTTGGTGATCATGTAGCCCATCTCTTATTTCCATCAGCAGAATCTGAATACAAAGTATCTCATAAGACACACACACACACACACACACAATATGCAGGTTCAAAATCTATGTTTGCCCTCATATGCATCTGGTGTGAGCTCATTTGTACCTCTGTGCTAATATTTTCACAAAACAATATGTGCTGCTGCTTATCTTTGAAAAATTTTGATGGCTTCTTGTCCTCCCCCAGCTGTGTTATCCAGGACTTGATAATAGAAACTCTTGTAGAGAGAATGAGAGCAATTTGTGCTTAAGGCATGCAGTTGGGGGAGGATGAGAATTGTTATTTGGTTACAATTCTAAACAAGTGCTTTATAATAACTGAGGTACACTTCTGTTCAGATCCAACAGACTCCACTAAATCAACCTCTCGCTCTATTCAATTAATGTTTCCCTCCACCCACTGCGAATATGAAGACTACAAGGAGGGAGATTTGGGTATAAAAACACAGAAAGTAAGATTAAAGAGCCTATAGAGATTACCAGAGCCTATTTTAATAACCCGCTCTGATTACTGTGCACAACATGTTGGAAGTAGGGAGTTTAATCTCAGTGCAGGTGCCTTTGCAATTATAATCAAAATGGAGCAGACACACTGGTCAATATAGACGGTGCTCCTTAGGGTAGGGAGAGGACTATAACCAGAATTAAGTCTCAGGGCCTTAAGGGAACAAAACCATCTGAAAAAGAATAATAAACCTTAGCAGTTATGGAGTCTC
>NW_015174277.1:405105-440880 GCF_001447785.1 Gekko japonicus
ATTTTTAGGGACTAGATTGTTGCATGTCTCTGCCCAACAGATGTATTTGATTATCCTTACTATTGTGTAAGTTTAATCTTTAAAAGGAAAACAATTCTTACTATTTACTGCTGTAGGCTTGGAAAAATGTTTGTTCACCTTTCCCCTGGTTTAGGATTGGCTCATAAACTGCTGTAGCATAGAGGGGAAAGTTCCGCTAATTTTAGAGAGGGTCTGGCTTGTAAAAACGATATAGGGTGTTAAATGAAAATATCAGCCTGCAGGCTTCCTCCTCCTTAATCTCTTGGCTAAAAGCTTGCTGTGTTTCCCATCCTCTTATCCCCCATCCCACTTCATCACATTAGGCACATCTACTTTTTGGTGTGTTGTTTTAGATGAACTGGGGGGTTGGGGATTTAGGCATCATTGCATAGGAACCATCGTAAGTCAACCATTAGGAAGCTTTTGATTTGTTGTTCCGCCCTCCTAGATTTTATCTATACCTTTGTCAATATGAAGTCTGGAAGGCTCACGTTCAGCAGTGCAAACCTACTTAATGCTTTCAGCTTCATAAGGAAGATTCTAATAGAATCCCCAAAGACTTATAAAGAAGTCTCAGATAGCATGCAATTTTCTAGAAAGAGAATCATGTAGTTCCTCATTTTACAAATTTCACCAGTCTCAGACTCCGTCCCCACCCCCCCCCCCCCCCCCCCCCAGCTCAAAGTGTTTAGTGTTCCTTCAGTCACTGGAGAGGGATGACAGATCCACCAGCAGAAGACAGGCTTTTAAAGCGTAGTGCCTTGCGCTGACAATATGTTGACATCGATAAAATACTTATACATCTAAGGAGAGTGACTAGTGATAGGTTTGACTACTCTGTCTTCAGGGTTTTGCAGAGGACCAATTTAGTTTAGGCCATTACACTTCTTGGTCTGGTACAGCTGTGATACTGAACCATAGCTAGCTCTAAATATAGGTTATTGTTTTAAACCTGGTGACAGGCTCTTCCAGGGACTGGTCAGGGTCTGGGGCTGTTGCATCCTCCAAAGTCTCTTTTAGGTGACCGTCTGCCTCAGAGAGAGCCTCAGAACTGGGAGGTTTACTGCACCTGGTTCCCTCACTCTTCCTGGCCTGGTGCGTATTCCCTACTGTCTGGGAACAGGTCCGGACCTTCTCCTTGGCTGCCCCAGGATATGCCTTTTAAATTATTCCTTATGGCAGGGACATCCCCCAAACCTGCCAATATTTCCTCCTCTTTGACCTGGCCCTGGGGAGTGGCATGTTTGGGAGCCAATGACCCCCCTGCCTGTGAAGTCTTGATTACGGCCCCTCTCCCTGACTTCCCTTAAGAGGGCATCAGTCAGACCCACATAGACCTAAGAGGCAACAGAAAGGCTGCTTTCTCCCCATCCTGTCCAGGCTTCCTTGTGCTATGAGCTGGCTCCTGTGGAAGCATCAGGGGGCTTGCCTTCCCTTCCCCTGCTATGCTTGTGCCTTGCAGTGGCTGTGGCTCTGAGGCTGCCTGGGCCACTCCTCTTCCATACCACACTAACAGGAAGTCTGCCTGATAGGGCACCAGCCTTGGGCTTGGCCATTCTGATTACTGGCATGTCCCAGCTGAGCTTCTCCTGGCTGGTGGGCTATGGTGCGAACTCCGCCGGATGTACAGAGTGGACTACTGGCTCCAGTGGCTCTGGGGCTTGTTGATGGGGAATTCCTTGTTTCCCCAGGTAAGTGATGGGGGTGGTCAAGCTGATCCTAGACACCTGGTTAAGTTTCTCAAGGTACAATGAAACATCTTCAAACAATTAGAGCAGATCGGGGAGCCTGGTGCCCGGAGGCAGCTTTGAAATAGATAACGGCTAACAAGTTAAAATTTAATTTTGTCAAAAAAAAAAAGAGGTGCTGCTGGTGGAGGGAAAGTCTGACCCATAAAGTGTGTTATCCCATGTTCTGGATTGGGGTTACACTCCCCCCCAAAGGAGCAGGTTCATAGCTGGGGGGGGGTCTCCTGTTGGATAAACAGGTGGCAACAGTGGCCAAGGTGAACTTCAGCTGATGAGCCAGCTGCAGCCCTTTCTGGGCAGAAAAGATCTTGCCACAGTGGTACATGCCCTGGTCACATCTAGATTAGATAGCTGCAATGTACTATGTGTGGGGCTGCCCTTGAAGCTACATTTGGTACAGAATGCTGCAGCCAGAGTGTTGACTGGAGTTGGTTGTAGGGACTATCACTCCAGTCTTGTTCCATCTACACTGGCTTCCAGTTTGCTTCTGGGCTCAAGTCAAGGCGCTGGTATTGACCTTTAAAGCCCTGTACGAACTGGGACCAGCATACCTTCTCCCATACAAACCTATCCACTCACTCTGGTCATCCTTGGAGGCCCTGCTCTGGTTTCCTGTATCATCTAAGGCTATACTGGAGGCGACCCAAGGAAAGGCCTTTCCTGTCATGGCATCAAAACTTTTGAACTCCCTCCATGGAGAGGTTTGTGTATCTCCATCAGTGTCTTTCACCAGCAGGTGCTTTTTTGTTTCATCTGGCATACCCCCAATAACGATTATTGGCCCTCCTTCTAGTGTTGTTTGTTTATGTGTTTTAATTGAATTGTTTTATCATTTTAACTGTATTTTTAATTGTTTGAGTGGGTTTTTAAATGTTCACTGCCTTGGTGGACCCTGTTTGGGTGTAAAGGCGGCACAAAATGTTTTTAATTAATTAAGTAAGCAAGCATAAACCATCGTTCCCACCAAGCGTGTCACTTGCGAAGCACAATCTTAAACTATGCTTAGTAATGTTGGAATGTTCATATTCTGATCCTACGAATATTTTCTGAGGTAGTGTCCTCCACAAATGTACGAACCACCTCTTATTTATGGCGGCAGGTTTTTTGCCCATAAACTTGGCACATTGTCCCTGAGTAGACACAGAAGCACGGGTCAAGGAAGTTAGTAGGAGGGACCCTCCTGTCAGGTAAGCACTGGCACCAGGCAATGGTAAACTGGCTGACCTTGGCATGGATAACAGATCCCACACAGTGGGGCTATCCACAGACAAGGATGGGATCTCTGTATATGCTGAGGTCCCCCTAGGCATGCAGAAAAATATGACTTTGTAAATTAGTGGAGGGGAAAAATCATATAGATAAAGACAACATATACTCTAGAACGGATGAAATATCTAAAATAGGGTTGCTAACCAGTCTGCCGAAAGAGTCCTGTCCTTTTAATAGAGGCTAAATGTGTCAAAATGGGCAGTTGAAGATTTGTAATTGCATAAAGTTAAATAACATGGCCTGGTAAATGCCATCCTATTAAACCTTCATTAAAGGGACAGGATGGTTTTCACCAGGCCAGTTGGCATCCCTTCAAAAGACTGGGGAGGGGCCATGGATCAATGGTAGAGCATTTGCTTGGAATGCAGATGCCCCAGGCTCAGTCCCCAGCATCTCCAGTTTAAAAAGGACTTGGCAGTAGGTGAAATGAAAGCCCTCTGCCTGAAACCCTGGAGAGCCACTGCCAACCTGAGCAGATAATGCTAATCTTCATGGAACAATGGTCTGATTCAGTATAAGGCAGCTTCATGTGGCCACCCACAGCAAAGGTGGCAGTCTCCAGGTATGCAGAAAATATGACTTTGTAAATATACCAAAAGAAAAGATCCCTCCCCTATACTCAAATGGCCCAATGTGCCTGATCATGGCCAAGAAAGCATATTGAGACCAGTTGAGAGAGTCAGTTGAGGGGTGGGGGCTCCAGCCAGTGTGAGTTCATAAATCTTATTTATTTATTTACAAAATTTATGCCCTGCCTTTCTGCCCTGATCAGGGCCACTAAGGCCGCTAAAAACATACATAAAAAAGCACCTTAAAACCATTAAACCCAAACAGAAAAGACATCATAAAAACAATTAAACCCAAGATAAAACACATGTTGTTGTTGTTGTTCAGTCGCACAGTCGAGTCCGACTCTTCGCGACCCCATGGACGAGCTCTCTCCAGGCCTTCCGGTCTTCTGCCGTCCTCTGAAGTTGGCTCAACACATGTACAGTAAAATAAATTACACATAAATAAAAACAATTAAACAAGAGCCCTGTTGGATCAGGCCAGTAATCCATCTAACCCAGCATCCTGTCTTACACAGTGGTCAACCAGTTCCTCTGGAGGGTCAACAAAGGGCATAGAGGCCGAGGCCTTCTCCAATGCTGACTGTTGGCACTGGGATTCAGAGGCTGTCTGCCTATGAATGTGGAGGTTCCCTTTAGTCACCATGGCTAATAGCCACTGATAGACCTACCCTCCATGATATATAGGGCAGTGGGCAGGAAGGAGGAATCACAGAGGTAACAGCAGATGAAACAAATAAGTCTTATTGGGTGAGCTGGGATTTTCCTTTTTCTTCCCACAATACCTTACTAGCTCCCACTTTATAGCATCCTAAGATGTAATTCCAGGAACTCTTTCTTCCTGGCAGATGCAGTTCAAATCTTTCTTCCTTTCCATCTATTTCTAGCCTCGCCTGCAATGTTTCTAAAAACCCTCACCCTCCAAGTTATAGTTCTTGTGATAATCACTTAGCAAAGCGATGCCAATCTTTCTGTGCATGGCTTTCAGAAAATGGGGATCTTACTTATGACTGAAAGTGTAGAACAATGCAATAGCAGTCAGTGGCAGCTTCACTTGGGACATTGCTCAATTTGCATTTCTCTCTCCTTTTTTGGCCTTGTCCTCTCTATCACAACATAGCCAGTCCAGAAGAGAAGGAAATGTTTTTATTCTCAATCTTCCAGAGCAATTCCTCATCCCCAATACACTGAGATGTGTTGATCGGGTGACTTGAATCATCTGATCTCACCTTCTCAAACCTTTTTAAAGGGAATTTCTTAGGGCTTGTCTAAGCATGCATGAAAATGAGATGGAGGAATTCTGAGGTGATAAAATGAATTGTACCTCTTCAGTCTGCAGGTGCTTTTTTAATGCTCCTCCTCTACGTAAAGAATTTCTACAAATTGAAAAAAAAGAGGTTCTAGGCTCATCTTTCACATACTCTACCGTTTTCCATTTACAGAGAATTATTAATGTAGGAGAACTGCAAAAACTGTAATCTCTTACCTGCAGTTTGAAGTGGCACAGGCCATTCTACAGCCTCAGCAATGTGCAGCCTCATTCCTGACTGCATGTGTAGACCAAGCCTCATACAACTTGTTATCCTGGTTTGTTAGCTGTTTTCTCTGGTGCAGTGTCTGTGACTTCATTGGTTTTTTGCTTCATTTATACCCCACCTTTCTCCAGTGCAGACCCCAAGTAGTTTACATCATTATCGTCCTCATTTTATGCTCACACGACAACCCTATGAGCTAGGTTAAGGTGAAAGTGTACGATCAGCAAGCAAGCTTCCATGGTGGAGTGGGGGTTCAGAACTGGGACTCCCAGTTCCTAGTCCAACAGTGTAAACACTGCACTGCACTGCTTCCTTTAATGTCTACAATGTCAGACAAAAACGTAACAGGAGAAGCATTTCCTTACTGCATGACTATGGGGGGGGGGGATCTGCTGCTGCTGCTATCACAGTAACCTTTCCACCTACACAAGACCAACTTTCTAAAGGACAAATCAGAAAAGCTTCTGATTATTCACCATTCCGGGGGGTGGGGGGGGGACACTTGAATTTGACCAGTGCACAGATTAGAATTAAAATCTAAAATAAATAGTATCAAATTGAAATTTTAATTTAGGCTGCAATTGTAAACATACTTATTTTGATGTAAATATTATTGAAATAGTGGAACTCCTGTGTAAATATGTTTAAGAATATAGGCTTTATGTGAAGTAAACAGAGGTTCCTGTTTGGTAAGGCTGCAGTAACTGTACCCCCTCAGTTTACCCCCTCAGAATACAGTCTGACCTTCTCTTCTCCCCCTACCCCACCATCTTTTCTGGTGGTACCACCATGTACAAGTATTCTTTGGACAGTGTACAAAGTCCTGGACTACCCCTGACTTGGATAGTCTAGGCTAGCCTGATCTCATCAGATCTTCAAAACTAAGCAGGGTCAACCCTGGCTAGTATTTGGATGGGAGACCTCCAAGGATTACCAGGGTTGTGATGACGTGGAGGCAGGCAGTGGCAAACCACCTCTGAATGTCTCTTTCCTTGAAAACTGTATGGGGTTGCCATAGATCAGCTGTGACTTGGTGGCAAAAAAAAAAGAAAGAAAGCCCACGGCTTCAGGAAATTGAAACTATTTCATGTTGGCACAAAAACACCTGCCAGACCATTCCAAAAGGTATATATTGCTAAAGACAAACTCCCATCTCCATTATAGTTTTGCAGAAGGATAGCAGCATTTGGTTTTGTGATACAATGTCATCCAATTAAAAAGGGGTGGCTTTTCCTAGTTGTATCTATGTGAGCTGGAAAAGCCCATTTGCATTACAATGTGTGTCTATGGCAGTGCATTTGCATTATTTCCTCAGATCCAGGATTTAGCTTTTCAGATCTGCAAAGCAATATAACAGTATTAGATAAACGCATCTTCTGAGGTAATGTCTTGTGTTCACAGGAGGAGCTTTAGAGGTTGTATTGATGACTACAGACTTGAAGAAAAGTTGTGCAAAGATTTATCTATGTACATTTGCCAGGGCTAGTTCAGTTATCACCCAGCTTGTGGCTGAAACAGTTCTCTGAGTAAACAAATTCTATGTAACTTGAACATAAATGTACTTAAGGGGAAAGTAATCCCAAATGGGGTAGACTTCATTCCAAAACTACCTTGAAATAAACCAGGAATCCTGATGCCAGTGCAATCCTTGAACAGTGAAAAATAATTTTTCAGTTGCTTTCCCAAATGTGTGGTAACTGTCTTTCGGATGGGTCATTTATCAGAACTGTTGCACTCTTGTTTTCTTTGTGCTACGCTGCTGTACAAATGGCCATTACATACCCAGGTGAGCATATTATACTGTGTGTAAAGTCTGAATAAACTCATTACATTTTCCTAAGACAGAGGAGCACATCATTAAAAAGTATGATTTAAACAGGTCATGGCTGAATGTTTGTGTGTGTGTATCCCAGCATTCATAAAGTTATCAGTGTACTCAGAGTAGAACTGATCCTGAACATAAGAATTGTGTGTGCAAACCAGCTTCAGAATGTGGTCCAAAATATATGCCCCCCAAAAAGTGTAGAAGGCTATTAATATTCAGACGTGTGCGCTGTATAATTATCCAGCCTTATTCACATCTAGACTGTACCTCTTTAGCTTAAAATTAGCATCAATCGTTTGGAATTCTTAAACATGCTATTAAGGAATTACCATATTATTAGAGAAATGAAGTTATGTTTTTCCAAGTTTACTCTTAGCATAAAGAAGCTGAGACCCACAATCAAGGGTCATTTCGTAGAAAAAGAGCTAGGGGGACTCATTAGCATAACTCATTAGCATATGCCACACCCCCTGACATCACCGGAAGTGTGTCCTCCCCACAGCCAGCGGCGACCTCCAGTGGGCACCAGCAGGGAGCTCCAGCCACCGCCCTCCCGCACCTCACCCGGGGGGATGGCGTCCCCCCGCGTCCCCCCCCAAATGACCCCTGCCCACAATGTCCTTAGTACAAGGGAAGCACATGAAAGCTTTAGTGAAACCATGGCATGCCACATTTAATTTAGTAACAAACGTTGCCAGGATCATATGATAGGACAAATCTGTTGTGCCTACTCATTGACAAATACATATTTTGTGGTGTACACAGTAGGGTGAATATTTTCTTCATCATCTCTGTCACTGACTCCTGTTTGGCTAGGGCTGTTTTTCTACACAAACCATCAATTAATGTTTTACAGGGCTGAAATGGCTACGTCAACATAATGCTGGAAAGATGGCAGTATGCTCAGTCTGATGCCAGAACAGAGCATACAAAATACCTGGACTGCTGTTAACCTATGGCTGAGTAAGCTAGAGGAAGCAGGAAGAGGAAATATATTGGGTGGTGTTGTGATGGGCTGTGCTGAAAAGCTCATAGGTGCTGTGTAAACATGTGAAAGACTATGAAGGGTTAATGCCTCACAGAGTCTGAGAGCCTTGAGTGACAGGCTGCTCAAAGGAATTTGATTGGTAGACATCAGTTAAACAGAAAGGCTTGGGAGCTGACTGCTGAAGAGAACTCAGTTTGAGTTTAGCCCTGACTGCAGAAAGTTTAACTCTGATGGAAAATAGTTTCATACTGACTGAGGACTGGGAAGGTTGGCAAGGAGGAGTGGGTGGACCAGTGAAGACCCCCATTCAGGCCAGGAAAAGGAATAGATCTTCTATTGAAGATCTAAAGCTCCCCCTGTGAACACAAGACATTACCTCAGAAGATGCGTTTCCCTACCCAGTTGAAAGGAAGATAGCTCTAAGGAGTGGAATGATTGTTCTGAGATGGAATTTTGGTATTTGGTAGTGTATCCCTGCCTTCTGAAACCTGAAGAGTCAGTTAAACTCAGGAAAGTGGAGTGTTTAGGAAACACTGAAAAACCTCTCATCACAAAGATTCTAAGACTGTGTGAAAAGCTTTAAAACTCTCAATTGCTGGAAACATATGAACTGTAGTTTGGGGGGGGGAATTAAGTTACCTCAGAGTTCTCATGGATTTACCTCAGATATTTTACCCCTAATTTCACCTGACCTTTCCCCCTCTACGTTGAATAAAATATTTGGTTATTTTTTAATGTTATAAAGCCTCTTGTGTGCCATTTCAGACATTTAAGTTAAGAGGGTGATCTTGTTTCTTCCCTCAAGTTCCTGGCCTGGGCCAGCAGCAAAATACAATTAAGTGACAGTGTGGGACAGCCACAGATCTTCAGAAAAGAAGGAAATATATACAGGGGCCACTCAGCCAGAAAGGAAGAAAAAAATGGAGAGAAAATCTTGCGTCTGAGTAAGGGAATGGGGCTAGGTGTCTATTGGCTATTGAAACAGGTCTGTTCAGATGCTGCTTGGCCACTGCGTGAAAGCTGGTAGACATGTCCTGGGTTAATGGCAGGCTGTTGACACAATAGGAAGCAGTGACAACACGTTAGAATGGGACATGCAGCTGCTTCTCCATCCCAATCTACTTTTCTCTAGTCTAAGCATGCTCAGGTCTTCCTTTAGCTACATGATTGATTCCTGTGATATGATTGTGTCATTGTCTTAGTTAATTTTAACTAGGGCTATAACATTTAATCAATTTAATCCATTAAAATCTTTCATTTAACTGTAATTGTTGGCACCTTTTATCAGACAGAAGATTTTAAGCATTGAGTTGGATGCTAAGTCACTTTCCACTGGCGTAAATCAATTCCAATAGTACTGTGTTCACCAATTCTTCCTCTCACTGCAAACCTCACTTTTCTCCCTACACTGTTCTTGAGGGTCCTTGGGAACAGCATTTCAGGGAGTTCAGTGGGATGGATCCGGGGGAGGAATCAGAGAAAAGCACCCCTCTCCTCTACTGGTAGCATTAGGATCCAACAAACAGTTAAATGTTTTGACCCAAGAACCCAAGCAAACTGTTGATGGCAGGCACCATTTTGACAGAGGTGTTATCCATTCTGGCTCTCACACATGGGAATAACTCTTTGAAGGTGGTGCTTGTTGCAGCATATTATCACAAAACAAGTAAAATATGCTCCTTCTTCAGAAACATTTTATTCATATGCAGATCTATACTGAGTTAATTGATTAATCAACTGAAACTCATACAGTTACTTGATTAAGATTTCTGTAATCGGGTGCCGGATGCTAAGAGAAAACCAACTTGAATATATATTAATGATACAGAAATATTCTCTGGCATCTTAAAACAGCTTCAGGGCCTGATATTTTATTTGTATATGCCCAACATCCTCAAAATCTCTCAGACTAGTGGTAGTTCCAGGTGGTCAGCCATGTGGGTCTGAAGCAGTAGAACAAATTTAGAGTCCAGTGGCACCTTTAACACCAACAAAGGTTTATTAATTTATTAAAGGTATGAGGTTTTGTTTGCAAGGCACACTTTTCCAAATATTCTTCAAATAAAATTTTCAAAAACATTTCAAATTTTTCAGATAGTTTTAAGTTTAACCAGAACTATACTCCCATTTAGGAATTGTTGCTGAAGTAGAGCAGTGGGTTCTGAAGCCTCTGAAAGTGGGTTGCAGGCCAGTACTCCTGCCTCTTCTCTTTCCATTGCTCTCTTCTGTATTTTGGAAACCAAGATCTGACCCTGGAAACAGTAGGTTTTTTCCATATTCTCAATTTCCTTGCTTGTGTGTTCCTGTTATTGGGGAGTGGTGTTCTGTTCTGCATGTGTTTTGCTCCCTCTAGTGGTTGATCCGATATTACATTGATTAATTTCTGGCATATCTCCCTGCGGATTTAAACTGCAGGTTTTTATGCTGGACACACTGATGTAATATCGAATTGACCACTAGAGGGAGCAAAACACATGTGGAACGACTCCCCCCCCCCCCCCCCAGCAATAGGAACATACAAGAGAGGGAAATGAGAATGCAGAAAAGCCCAACATCTTCCATGTCATACAACAGTTGGTGTTTTTACTTCACTGCATGTACATGTCAATCAAGTAAAAGCTGTCCTGATGGTTACCAAAGTGAGTTTCTTAGAATCATAGTGGGGTTAGAGAGAGTAATAGAGAAGGAGAGGGTGGTCAAAGGCTGGAATGTAACCTCCATATACAAAGGCTGTGTATGTCAAAATGCCATTTCCTTGGGGTTCATAGTGGGGGCAGCTGCGCCCTTTGTGTGATATTTGTTGGTTTCACCAAAAACATAAGTAGAGCCACTGTAGAAAATGGAATGCTAAACTAGATGGGTGCCAAGGTCATAGTTTGCTTAGGATGCCAAAAAAAAAAAACCTTGGGCCAGCTCTGGATAGGTCACTGTACCAAGTAAATTTGGACTTGTGGATCACCATATCAAAAAGGTTGGAAACTGCTGAAGTAGAGAATTGCCGATGCCCAGTTTATCCACCTAATTATCTAGTGTGTTTTTATCCTGGACTTCCAAAGGAGTTCAAGATGGCATCCATGGTTATTCCTTTTCTTAATAGGGTGTCAGTAGACTAGGTTAAATCTGAACCAGGAACTTCCCAAGTCAAAGATCATAGTCTGGCAGTGCAATCCTAAAAACATTTCCTGTGAGTAAGCTCCATTGATTAGACCTAAGTAGGGTTCTGGGTAGGCCAGCTTTGGTTTGTTCTCTTAGTTATCATTATACTCTACGTGGTAGCTTAAATTTTCTTTGTGCTAACCATAGTTGTCATCCAAATGACAATTTGTGTCCAACACATATGAGACAAGCCATAGTTTGTTCAATCTATGATTTACATTTCTTGCTTGCTGCCTATAATCCCCAGATGGTACCACCATGCTTTGATCACTGAGAGGTTACAACAAACCATAGTTTGCCCAGATTGGGTTTACAAACCAGTTTCAAGCTATTGTTTGATACTGTAAACTGGTATCTACTATCAAACCATCATTTGATTAATCAAATACAATTTCAAACCATGATTTGCTCTAATTATGCTTTGCAAAATCATGGTTTATCATTGCATCTGTGCCATGCCAGTGTGCAAAATAGTTCTGGATGTGTTTCCAGTTTGGTGTAGTGGTTAAGTGTGCGGACTCTAATCTGGGAGAACCGGGTTTGATTCCCCACTCCTCCACTTGCACCTGCTGATGTGACCTTGTGTCAGTCACAAGCTCTGGCACAGCTGTTCCTGAAAGAGCAGTTTGTGTCAGAGTTCTCTCAGCCCCACCCACCTCACAGGGTGTCTGTTGTGGGGAGGGGAAGGGAAAGGAGTTTGTAAGTCGCTCTGAGACTCCAAGTGAAGGGCGGGGTATAAATCCAATCTCCTCCTCCTCCTCCTCCTCCTCCTCCTCTCCTCCTCCTCCTCCTCCTCCTCCTCCTCCTCTTCTGCATCCACTCATCTTTCTTGGAAATAGGTATATGTACAACCCCCTTCCATGATATGCTTTTAGACCCAGCATGAATTAGGGAAGCAACTCTCTGGCTTAAAAAAATTAGTAATAGGAAGTAATACTAATTATATCCAATGTTATATTGTTACATGGAATTGTGTCTTCTTTCTAATAAAGATAATTCTATGTTTATTTTTCATTTCAAAATTAGTCTTCAGAGCAGCATGCTGTGTGTTCTTATTGTGACAGCAAGTCCAATGATGTCCTATACCAGTTTCTTATCTCCTACCTGCAGAGCCCAATGCATTGAGACATAGTAATAAATATTTCTTTTATACCCTATGCTACTGAATGCAATCTATTTGCAAGGGATGGATGGGGATTTTCCTCTACCTTTTCTGGTGCCACTGTATTTAAAGTGGGGCAACAGAACCTGCGAGTATTATTTTGTCCTAACAATCCCTAACATTCATAGAATCATAGAATGTTAGAGTTGGAAGGGACCTTGCAGGTCATCTAGTCCAACCCCCTGCACGCTGCAGGAGTATACTGAAAGATAGCCCTACATACCTACAACATACCCGAAAGATGGTCGTCCAGCCTCCACTTGAAAATGTCCAGCGAAGGACCATCCACCCCCCCCCCCCGAGGCAGACTGTTCCACTGCTCAACCACTCTTACAGTTAGGAAGTTTCTCCTGATATTTAGCCGGTAACGACTCCCTTGTAATTTCCACCCATTAGATCTAGTCTTGCAATCCGGAGCAAGAGACAATAGATCTGCTCCATCTTCTACATGAAAGCCCTTCAAATACTTGAAGACTGCAATCATGTCTCCTCTAAGCCTTCTCTTTCCCAGGCTAAACATACCCAACTCTTTCAGCCTTTCCTCATAAGACTTAGATTCCAACCCTCTCACCATCCTGGTTGCCCTCTTCTGGACACGCTCCAGCTTGTCAACATCCTTCCTAAAATGTGGTGCCCAAAACTGGACACAGTACTCCAGTATTCTGACCATAGCAGAATAGAGCGGAACAACCACCTCCCTTGATCTGGACACAATACTTCTGTTAATACATCCTAAGATTGCATTAGCTTTCTTTGCAGTCACATCGCACTGCAGGCTCATGTTTAGCTTGTGATCAACCAGAACACCTAGATCCCTTTCACATGTGCTGCTGTCAAGCCAAATCCCTCCCATTCTATATCTATGCCTTTGATTTTTTGTTCCTAAGTGTAGGACTTTGCATTTATCTCTATTGAAATTCATTTTATTTGTCTCAGCCCACTGTTCCAGCTTATCTAGATCATTTTGAATCCTGAATCTGTCTTCTTCAGAATTAGTAATCCCACCCAGCTTCGGTCGTCTGCAGATTTGATAAGTACCCCCTCTATGTCTTCCTCCAGGTCATTTATAAAAACATTGAACAACACTGGGCCAAGGACAGAGCCCTGCGGCACTCCACTCGAGACTTCCCTCCACGTAGACGCCGAGCCATTTACGAGCACTTGTTGGGTATGATTTTTCAACCAACCATGAATCCATCCAACGGTTGCACCATCCAGCCCACACTTAACCAGCTTATCCTCAAGGAGATCATGAGAAACTTTGTTGAATGCTTTATTAAAATCTAGATACACTATATCCACAGCATTGCCAGAGTCAACCATTTTGGTAACTCTGTCAAAAAAGGAGATAAGGTTGGTCTGGCATGACTTACTCTTGATAAACCCATGTTGGCTACTACCAATTAACTCATTCCGTTCAAGGTCCTCACAGACAGAGCATTTAATAATCTGCTCTAGAATTTTCCCAGGTTTTGATGTCAAGCTGACAGGCCTGTAATTTCCCAGGTCTGTCTTTTTTCCCTTCTTGAAGATAGGGACAACATTTGCTTTTTCACTTTTCATGGCATCTAAGCAACCAGTACTTTCAGTTATGATCACAGGACTATAAGAAACCACTACAGATCCTGGGAGCTCAGCCATCCTATTAACTGAACTAGCTGCTACCTGCAAACTGTCTTTGAGGTCTATTAGAGCAGAATGCTGTCAATCAGATAAATGTTTAAAAGATGCAGTATGATCAGAATGGGTTATGCTTGAGCCAGGATTCAAATATTAGTTCTGCTTTTCAGTTTCAGGACTTGTCTAGTCTCAGTTCCACGTACGTAAATCAGAATTCCAGTGGGTAGTATCGTGTGTGGGTGTGTGTAAAGTGCTGTCAAGTTACAGCCAACTTATGGCATCCCCAGCAAGGGGCTTTCAGGGCAAGTGAGAAGCAGAGGTGGTTTGCCAGTGCCTTCCTCTCCAGAGTCTTCCTTGGTGGTCTCCCTTCCAATTACCGATCCTACTTAGCTTCTGAGATCTAACAAGACCGGCCTATACCATGCCGCCTTCCCTTGGGTGGTATCATAGGAGTGCTGTAAACTCCACTATAAAGCAATTTGAACCTTTCCTATTTGGGTATCTATGAAACCCACTGATAGGCATTCCTATGGACTATGAAAGTAATCAACAAGGACACTGCTGTGTACTCTGCCTGGGGGGGGAGGGGCATCTTCATGGACGCTACTAACTTCTCAGTGAACTTGTTTGGCAGACCCTGTTTGACACAATCAGGCTGCGAGCTAATCAGGGATATGTTTGGATTGCATTGAGCAATTCAAACAGCTGCCAGACCCTAAGTTTGCAGCTGCCTGTTGGTCAGAAGCTGATGCACCCCAGATCAGGGGATCTGCTGGGAATTGGGTTCTTATCAACCCCGCCCCCACAGCAAAACAGCTACAAAATGAAGTTGCAAAAAGGGAGCTCAGATTGTACAGAATCAATGCTTTTAATGTCTACATTGCAAAAAGGAGGGTGGAAAGATCTCATCCCCCCCCCTTCCATGTACTTGCTCACAGTTGTCTAATGATGTGTTTCTCAATTCAGCAGACCCAGGACTATTAACATAACATATATGATTAACATCATATAATCCTTTACAATGGGGAGGATCCATGCTGTACTCCCCCATAGCTATGGTGGGGCATTTTGTGGCCATGCCCCCTTAAATTATTCAAGATGGCTTATTTCGGTGCACCTTCTAAGGATCAATCTGCTTGAGCTCTTCCTATGGCACAGGCTAGTTGTTAAAGACCAAGGTCCAGGGCACTATAGTAGTGGCGGCTCTCTAGCTGAAAGCCTGGTGGAAGAGCTCCGTCTTGTAGGCCCTGAGGAACTGTAAGAGGTCCCGCAGGCCCCTGATGTCCTCCAGGAGCTCGTTCCACCAGGATGGGGCCGCCACGGAGAAAGTCTTGGCCCTGGTAGTGGCGAGCCTGGCGTCCTTACGGCCAGGGAGGGTCAGTCGGTTTTGAGACCCCAACTGAAGTGCTCTCTGGGGTATATATGGGGAAAGGCGGTCCCGCAGGTATGTTGGACCCAGGCCATATAGGGCTCTAAAGGTAAGAACCAGCACCTTGAAGCGAATTTGGTACGCTATTGGCAGCCAGTGCAGTGTCCTCAGTGCAGGCTGGATGTGCTCCCACCTGGGGAAGCCCATCAAAAGCCTGGCTGCTGCATTCTGCACTATCTGTAGCCTCCGAATCTGCATCAAGAGCAGCCCCATGTAGAGAGCATTGCAGTAGTCTAGTCTCGAGGTGACTATAGCATGGATCACTGTTGCTAGGTTGGCACGGTCGAGGAAGGGAACCAGCTATCTGATCAGCTGAAGATGATAAAAGGCTGACCTGGCAGTGGCCGCTACCTGGGCCTCCATTGATAGGGAGGCATCCAGGAGCACTTCCAGACTCATCTCCAATGCTGGCACTAGAGGCACACTGTCTAAGGTCAGGAGTGGGATCCCCACCCCTGAACCATCCCCCAGGAGCTTTGGCAGCTTGGAAGGCTGAAGCATTCAGAGCAATTGGCCTTGCTGTAGCTCCCAGCACCAGGAGGTTGTACGAACGGGCTGTACAACAGTTCAAGGAATTCAGGTCCGAAGTGGGGTACCAAGTAGTATAGCTCATACCTGTGGAACATTTGCTCCACTATTGTGTTGACCTGAAAGGTAAGGGGCTGGCGGTGCAGTCCATTCAAGGATGCCTTTCTGCACTTGCCTTTGCCAGCAAGGTTTTAGGCTATCGGGAAGAAACTAGCGATTTTCGCCTAAGAAAGATGTTGGAGGGTTGGTCCAGGGAAGAAGGCCAGTGACCAGAGATGCGGCAGCTCATGTCCCCTTCGGTTCTTAAGGGATTGAAGGGAGTGTGGTGTAAGCCCACACGCCTGCTATGGTGTTTTTATGAACTGAGTTACTGTACCTGATGAAGTGTGCCATCGCTGTACCTGATGAAGTGTGCCAACGACGGATTGTGCCAGAAACTGACACGCTGTGAGCTCCCAACAGGATACATACCAGAGACACTGTTTCCTCTTATGGTGGTTTTTCCCGAGGTGTTCCCATGTCCAGCAAACACCATTTCATTCTAAGCACATGGCCACAGCAAGCAGCAGACTCCATTTTGTTCCAAGCACATGGTCACAGAAAGCAGCAAACGCCATTTCAGAACAACCGCATAGTAACTTACCTCCTGGGGCCCCCCTCCCCCTCGCACCAACGGACAGCACGTACTCACAAAGACCCTATTCAACCTGGCTGCATGGACATGAGTCATCCATCTACATACGAATACCCCTAGCCCAGGTGTCTTGATTGAGTTAGCCACTAGCTCTCAAATTGCCCGCCATACCCCAGGCCCTCCCAGAGAAATACAGTAGCCAATCCCTGACCTTTGGGCTATGACCGAACACAGCATCACAAGGGGAGGTCTCCTGGCCCCAGCCCCTCCTCTGACCCTCTCTGATATAATCAGAAACACACCTCCAGTTCGTTCTCTTGAGCATTCTACCTGAAACCCCCCCCCCAGCGCTCTCAAACTATGCCCTCTATTTAACCTGCTTTACCCTTCAATCCAGCTTTCTATCCCAAATCCTTCCCATCCCTCTTTGTTCTAGCAGTGCACAGCTAGAACTTCTTAGCACATGGTCTTAGCTGGTCTGAGTCCATTTGCTATTCTTTTCCATTTTCTCCCAATCCTTACCCCTTCGCTTGAAGTTTGGAGCCACGCAGGAGCAGCTAGGTAATTATACCCCAAAGCATCAACCAAAGTTACCTGCAAATTGCAACTGTGCTGAATTATTCTCTCTTTATTTCTTAGTTCTTGTGTGTTGTGATTGTTGTGTGTTATTGTGTGAAGTGAGCCTGTAAACTATAATTATTTTAAGGAAGTCTGCCTCAGTCTCTTATTGGGAACCTCAGAATCAGTGCCATCCTCCGTAAACCATAGACGGTGAATCCCGATAAACTGTTCCAATTGTTTCTCTTTGAGAGCAATTCAGCTAACAGTGGGGAAGTGTGTGTTCATCAGAGTTCGAAGCTTGCCTTTTTCACTCAGCGGCATTGGTGGCCTTTTTTGGGCACCCTGCCGATCAGTGAATTAGTGGCACAGTCCAAGACGGACTCTTCTGGCCAGGCTTTTTTTGGTGTCTGACCTCAGATTAGAGTGGGGGTTGGCCCACATTACAGTCAGACGTTCAAAAACTGATCAGCACCAACGCAGTAATGTGATCACGCTAGGTTCCTGTTTGGACCCTGAGCTTTGTCCGATTTCTGCTCTTGCCATTTACCTATCTGTTAGAGGTTGTGGGGCTGGGGTGTTGTTTCGCCACATGGATGGCAGTCTGTTGACCAAACATCAGTTATGGGCGGTCACTACACGTGCCCTGGGTGCGCTGGGGCTCTCAGGGGTCAAATTTGGTACCCATTCCTTCCACATCGGGGTGGCCTCTACAGCAGCAGTCGTCCCCCCCCCCCCGTAATCCAGAAATTGGGCAGGTAGTGCTCAGCCACGTATAAGTCCTATGTTTGCCCCTTTCTTTCATCTTAGGTTGCGGGCTGTGCCTAACTGCTTTTTTCTTTGCGGGCCATGCCTAACTGTTGTTTTTCTTTTAGGTGTGGTTATTGTTCAGCAGAGGCGGAGGGTTCTCATCTGCAGCCATAGTTTTGTTTTTTGGGGGGCTGCTAATCGAGCTCGGAGAACTTTGGTCGGTTCTCAGCTGGGGCTGAGCCAATTTTTATTTATTTATTTATTCTTTGCATTTATATCCCGCCCATCCCGTGACCAGGCTCAGGGCGGGTAACATCATTATAATAAATACAATTTCAACTTAAAACATGATAAAACATTCTAACAATTAAAACAATGGGTACAGCTTGAAACAGCGTCAGTTGGCTATAAAGTTCTGGCCCAATGGTGCGGTGATTTAAAGACCAGTTGTTGTTGGTCAATAAATGGAAGGGTGACAGCAACCTCAGGGATCCGTTGCCTCAACCAAAGGCCCGGCGGAACAGCTCCATCTTGCAGGCCCTGCAGAATTGAAGAAGATCCCACAGGGTCTCAGTAGGGAGCATGTTCCACCAAGCTGGGGCATACTGATGACAACCCAGCCCATACCTCCGGACTAAGTGGGCAAGGGGGGTGCATATAGATGTTAAATAACATTGGTGAGAGGATCACCCCCTGTGGCACTCCACATTCCAGTGGGTATCACGGGGAGACCCTCTCACCAAGCACCACACTCTGGCCCCGACCATGGGGGAAGGAGAAAAACCATTTCAAGGTAGTACTCTGAACTCCTACGTTGGCGAGGCAGTGGGTCAATAGATCATAGTCGACCGTATCATTAGATCTAATAGTAACAGCAGCACCAATCCACCCTGATCCAGATGTCTACAGAGGTAATCTGTAAGGGCGACCAGAGCCATCTCTGTCCCATGACCAGGGCAGAAGCTGGACTGGAAGGAATCAAGGATAAAAGCATCATCCAGGAAAGTCTGGAGTTGTTCGGCCACCACTTTCTCAACCACCTTACCCAGGATTGGTAGGTTTGACACTGGGCAGTAGTTGGTTAGGACCATAGGGTCCAATGATGGTTTTTTCAAGAGCAGATGAAGTACTGCCTCTTTTAAAGCCTCTGGGAAAGTCCCAGTATAAAAGGACAAGATAATTTCTCCTAGAGGGACCCGAATGCTCTCCCCACAGGCTTTCACCAACCAGGAAGGGCATGGGTCGAGGAGGCAAGTAGTTGGCCTTACTTGCTTACTTACAATGGGCCTATTTTGAATGGCGGGGGCGCTGAGACTGTCACTGGTCAGGCCTCATGACTTTGTTATTTCATGGCCGAGAGGAACCCCCGCCTCATGTATTGATTGTTCACCTGGGAGGTAATGATTTGGGCCTGCTTAAAGGTAAAGCCTTGGTTTTACAGGCGCTGGAGGACTTCCGGGCGATTCGGCAGCATTGGCCTGGAGTTCTCATAGTTTGGTCAGCCATGGTGCTGCGCAAGGTATGGAGGGATGCTTTTAGCCCCTTGGGGATTGACAGGGCTCAGCGCAAGGTGAACAGGGATATTCGTAAGGCTTTGGCTGGCGGGTTGGGCCAATACCTTCCACATCCTGCAATTCAACCTTCCTGTGCGGACCTCTACAGGGCAGATGGAGTTCATCTTTAGGAGAAAGGAATGGGTATTTTCTTGGAAGATCTGCGGCAAGGGCTGCGGAAGGCATTAGGCCTCCCAGTGGGAGCATCGGCCTAAGCTGAGGCTTGGCCTTGACTGTGGCAGGATGGGGGCAGGTGACTGTGATGCAGCTGGGGGAGCACCAATTAACAGTCCCAGTGGGGGGGGGCTAGGCATCTGGCCAGAATAGCCTTTTGGTTTATCAACCCAGGGCTGGAAGGCAGACGGCTTTGGGGCTGCAGGGATTGAGCCTCCATTTAAGCTATTTGGCTTGGTGGGGGAATATCCTTGGCATTGCCAGTTTGTCATGCCAGGCAGAGGCGAGCCTAAATGTGAGGCCCAATTTGAGTCATGGTGGCTCCCTGTTAGATGGCCAGGGAGGGGTCAAGGTGACCACTGGCCTGGTACGTGCTGCAAGACATTGGCCCTTGCCGTTGAGTTAAAGTTAATAAAGTGGCCTGTTAGTTTATCCAAGCTTTTGTGTCTGTCTCTTTATTCCGAATATGGGGGCAAAAATTGATGGGCCCCTAGTCCCTGCAGGGCCGCTAAGCTACAGCCTTATGGGTAATACAGCCCTGAACAGTTAGGCCCAGGGACTAAGCCATTAACCATTGCAGTAGCCAAATTAATACCCTGCTGCCTTTCATTCACATTCAGTATCCCTCTCCAACCAGGGTCAAAGAAAGAGGTTGTCTGTTTTCCCCTCTCATAGGCAGCTGCCAACTAACTGTAGAATTTGTTTCATTACTAGAGAGAGTGACTCAGGCAGAGATGTTATTCTATGCTTCCCGTAATTGTCCTTGCATGCAGATAGCGGGATTGTTAAAATGTTGGGGGGGGGGGTTAGTAAGCACTTGAGCATTGTAACCCTTTGTTGGCTTCCTTTAGAAATGAGACAAGGGTGTGGAAATAGGGTGGTAGAACAACAGATCTTACTGTGGAGCATATAGAACTATAATCACTCCTGTGTCTTCATATGGGGAAAGTGCCTGGAAATTATTTGCCACCTGCAGGGAGATGTGATTTAATACAGGGAAGAGAGGAGTTAGAAGCATGCACAAAACACTCATCTATCTACATTTACATCTGATGAAATGTGGGGTTTTTTTACTTACAAACAAAAGTATTAAACTAGACTGGTAGGGATCAAAATACCGCATTTTTTCTGGGGTGGTGGGGAAGAAATCAAAAGGACGCATCAATAGATGACACATCAAGCTACATTTGCAAATGCTTTCCCCCTTTTCCTTGCAATGCGATACTCCCAGTCTCTTATCCAAAATAAACTCCTGTAAATGCAGATTGATATTCAGTATCCCCATTGCTTTGGCAGGTGAAAGGCAAGCTGAGTGTGGGCTGATCATGTACTTCCCATCTGTCAGCTCTCTTGCCATTATTGAGTGCTTTAAGGGAAATTGCACTTATTTTCTCAGGTGTCGTGTTTAGACAATTCACACAATAAGCAAACGCCTGTTTTACAACAAGGAAAGATGATGCTCCAAAGCGTATGTTTACAACAATTAATATCACAGCTTACTGGTGATGGTGAGATGGCTGTCTTTGAAACTTTGACAGCACCATCCTGAGGCCTGTCTCCAAAGGGCTGACTAGGCCCTACATCAGCGTATCCCAAAGACAGGAAAGCATAAGTGGGAGATACAGCGGCATATCTGTAAATGCAGTGCCAGTTTAGGATTCAGTGGTGTACAGGGCTTATTGCATGTGCAGCAGGGTTTAATCAGCATCCTAAGTCTGTCTGAGGTCAAATCACACCCCAACACTAGTAGTGCCAGAAAGATTCCTGGCTTAAATGGTTACCATTTCTGGAATTATCAGTGCAGGATGGATCTGACCTACATTCTACTTTAGGTAAAGGTAAAGGTTCCCTTGCTCGAAAGCCAGTCTAATCTGACTCTAGGGATGCCGTGTTCATCTCTGTTTCCAAAACGAAGAGCCAGTGCTGTCCAAAGACATTTCCGTGGTCATGTGGCTGGCATGACTAGATGCCGAGGTGCATGGAACGCTGTTACCTTCCCACCAAAGCAGTACCTATTTATTTACTTGCAATTTCTTGCTTTCGAACTGCTAGGGTGGCAGGAGCTGTGACCAGAGATGGGAGCTCACTCCGTCATGCGGCACTCGGGTCTCGAACTGCTGAGCTACCGACCTTCTGGTCTGCAGTTCAGTGTCTTAACCACTTGAGCCACCGCAGCCCTTACATTCTACTTTACCACACCGCTATTATGATATTGTAAACTATATATGAACTGTGTAGGTTGTTGTATACTATACTTTAGATAAGCTAAAGCTCCTCCTCACTGGCAGTCTTTAAGCAGTGTCTGCACAAACACTTGTCAGGGATGCTCTAGGCTGATTCTGCATTGAGCAGGGGGTTGGACTAGATGGCCCCTATGGCCCCTTCCAACTCTGTGATTCTATGATTCTAAGCGGCTCAATTTTTTTTTCTGTTTAAGTGCAATTACTGAGGTTTTGACATGTAATTTCTTTAAGCATTGTAAAGTTAATTATGTCATAATCGTCTCAGTATTTCCTCTGTGTACTGGGAAGTCTTCTATTATATTACTATGCTTTTCACATCTAGGTACATCGAACTTGACTTGTTATCGGTTACATGTGTTAAGTTATGTGTAAGGTTTAAAGTTGTATATTATGTTCTAATATTTTTTTTAAAAAAATTAAAAAGATCCCTAGCTTAACTTTAAAATTTCCATGGAATGCATACAAGGTTGAAAAGACAGCTACCCCCGCCCTCCCCAGCCTCCCAAAACCATCTTGCAGCTTAGGATATTAACTAAATCTGCTGCTAATCATAGCCCTTTGTCAGCAAGCTGCCATTCTGTTTTCTGTGACCTTTGTGTACATATCCTTTCCCTGTTGCACCCGGCTTGGTTTCTATCATCCTACTCCTGCGTTGGAATGCAAAAGATAACTGCTGGAGGTTGTGTGGGGGAGAAGATGCTGTAATGCTTGGCTATTGCTTTTCCCATGAATACTGCACCTGTGTTATGTCTAATATCCTGCCTGGTTCCCATGGACTGGGCGCGCAACCGTTTCATTAGCCCGCCAGCGGGAAAGTTATTCATTGGACCTGTATCTCTTTGAAGTTCCTTTATTATGCTTGATCTAACTGTGTATCCCCAGTTCTAACAAAGAACGTGTTTGAGTATGTCGTCAACGCTTTGAAATAAATTTTGCTTTTCTTAAAACGTGGATTTATTCTCGATGCTTGGGGATCCAACATATTGTTAGAACTCTCTTTTTCCTATCGTTCCGAATCTGGCGTGATCATGAGCGGAATTGAGGGAAACCTACCTACCACGGAGGGGGACTCTGGATCGGTCCCACAAACCTCCGCGTCTTTGGTGTTCACGACTGCAGCCTCGTTGGAGGGTGCCGTGGGGGGAGCGATTCCCCGCCTGCCTGCACATCTGTCTTGGCCGCCTCCGACCCCTTCGCAATGGGGTCCGCGGAAGACTCACCAGCAGGATGATTGGACTATGTACAACACCCAGGGCACCCGTGAGGTGTACTCCCGTCGGGGGAGCGGATTACGTGAGAGTCTATTTGACAAGGGATTGTTCCCGGAGCCGGGGGCTACCTCGGAGAAGGGGAGCCCCGAGCGGGACCTCGAGGAGTGGATGTTCGAGCCGTCGGGACCGCGGGGCCACGCAGGAGATGAGGAGGGCACCGGAGTCTTCCCAACGGAAGAGGACTATGACCCACCCCCGGACTACCGCCCTCGGGACCCCATCCCGGAAGAAACCACCGGGGAACGACTAGCAGAACTGGAAGACTCGGTGAGAGACTTGTTGCGGGCATTCCAGGATGTGATGGAAGGTCTGCCGGGAATGATGGACGTTCGAATGGCTAATTTCCTTGACGCACACGCCGCGCAGCAACAAGTTGCTCCTGCACCGGGACTTCCCGCGCCGCCGATGCCTGCTCAACCGCTGACGGGACCACCGCTGCAAGCACCGGGAGTTCCAGCGCAGCAGGTCCCTGTACAGCCGCCAGTGAGACCGCCTCTGCAAGTGCCTGTGCAACCGCCGATGCCGGGGGGTCCGCCGGTGCCGGGTCTGCCGCCACCACTGAGGCCAATGCCAGCGGGGCCACCGGTTGTGCCGGGTTTCCCTCCCAGGGGAGTTCCGGCTCAGCTGGGCCCGTTGGTAAGGCCTCCACGGCCCAGACCCAAGGATCTACTGGAGGCTACCTTCGACGGCAACCCAGATGAACTCGCTTTCTTCACGGTGAGGGTGCATAAATTCGTAGAAGAAAGTCGACACCTGTTCCGAAATGAAGCTGGTCTTATTGATGTCATCTCGGCAAGACTGAAAGGAGACGCCGCCACATGGTATGTTGGACTGCACAATGACCGCGGTCCGGAACTTTTGAATTTGCGAGCATTCATGTGGGCGCTGCGGGCGAGATTTGAAGATGTCAACGCGAGTCAAAGGGCTAAAGCGTTTCTCCGCACCTATCGCCAGAACAAGAAGTCGGTTCGCGAGTACACTCTGGAATTCCACAAGCAAGCCGCAAAGCTCCGAGACTACCCTGACCATATATTAGCTGAGATGTATCGCTTGGGTCTCAACGCAGATATCCGAGAAACGGTTCTGAAAACTGTCAACCCTGTCTCCCTAATGGCCTGGACCCAGGAAGCTGAAAATGCGGAAGACCGGCTCACCACCATCAAACTCGACCTGGCTGCTACGACCAACAGACCCGCCGCTGCCGGTGCCTCCAAACCCAAGCCTCAACGCCTGTCGGAATCAGCACGAGAACTACGTATGAAGATGGGGCTCTGTCTCAAGTGCGGGGAGAAGGGGCACTTCGCTGTGGATTGTGGCAGCCGTAAAGTACAGCCGCCTACTCCAAGCCCGAAGACACCGCTGACGGGGAAGAAGGGAATGGCTAAACCGCGTTTCTCCAAAGCTTTGCAGGCGGCCCAAGGCTCGGAGGGGAACGATCCGTCTGCTGCCGAGTCAGAAGAAGAGGTGGTGCCTGAAACGGCGGAAAACGACAACGGCCTGTTGTGAGAGGCGCAAAACGACAAGGCCATTCTAATGCTGCGCCCAAGGTGGTGAGAGAAACCCCTTCCCTATTTTTCGTGACTGTCTCATTAATGAATCCGCTCCTGGGAACCCACGTTAGGGTGAGAGCGTTGATTGATTCTGGGTGTGGGAGGGATCTCATCAGCCCTAGAGTGTTGTTGGCACTGGAAGCGGGGATAGCCCCCTTGAAGTCTCCCATCATTTTTACCCAGATGGATGGGGCACCCATGGAACCTTGTACGCACGAGACTATGGCTTTGCGGCTGGGGGCGGGCGATCATTGGGAATCCAGATCCTTCATTGTCACCCCTAAATCGCAATTCGACTTAGTTCTGGGGAGTCCCTGGTTGTTTACCCATGACCCTTACATCTTGTGGGAAGAAGGGGTTGTCAAGTTTGTGTCGGCTAAGTGTGTAAATCACTGCTGGGTGGACTCGTGGGGGGACCAGCCGACCGCGCAGTTCCCCTGCGGCACTTTGCAACCGGAAGAGTTAGCTTCTTTGCCTCGAGAGTATAGAGACTTGGCGAAAGTGTTTGGCGAAGAGGAAGCTAACGAATTGCCCCCCCATCGCTCGACTGACTGTGCTATTGAACTTTTGCCTGACTGTAAATTGCCCAAAGGTAAAATTTATGCGATGGGGCCGGCTGAGAAAGTTGAACTGCGGAACTTTATTGATAAAAACCTAGCCCGAGGTTTCATTCGCCCGGCTTCCTCCCCTTTCGCCGCGCCTGTACTTTTCCGAAAGAAGAAAGACGGGGGGCTCAGATTGTGCACTGATTATAGGGGTCTGAATGCTGTTTCTTTATCCAATGCTTACCCCCTCCCGCTAATCAAGGACTTGGTAGCTGAGGCCACCAAGGGCAAAATCTTCTCGAAACTTGACCTCCGGGATGCATATTTCCGTGTGCGCATCCGGGAGGGGGATGAAAGCAAGACTGCATTTAATACCCCTTTGGGGCAGTTTGAGTACCTCGTTATGCCCTTCGGCCTTCAAGGGGCTCCGGGGGTCTTCATGAACCTTATCAATGAGGTCCTACATGAGTTTCTATTCAAGGGAGTGGTCCTTTACCTTGATGATGTGTTGCTGTACTCTCAGGACCTCCCGTCGCATATTAAATTGGTGCGCAAGGTCCTTAAACGACTTTATGAACACCACTTGTTTGCAAAGCTGTCAAAATGTGAATTCCACAAGACATGCATTGACTTTTTGGGCTATCGCATCTCTGGGGGGACGGTTGAAATGGACCCTGCTAAAATTCAAGCTGTACTTGACTGGGAGCCCCCCAGGACCCGCAAACAATTGCAAATGTTCCTCGGATTTGCCAATTTTTACAGAAATTTCATCCAGAATTTCGCTCAAATTGCCCTTCCCCTGACTGATTTGCTCAAAACCAAGGGAAAGGGGTTTGATGCTACGAAACCAGGCGCCCCGCTTAAATGGTCCCCTGCTTGCGCAGAGGCTTTTGAGAAACTTAAACTGATGTTCACCTCTGAGCCAGTGCTGGCGCGCCCTGATGAAACTAAGAAATTCATTGTCCAAACTGATGCCTCGGATGTGGCAATGGGGGCCGCGATTTTGCAGGAGGGGGAGGATGGTCGTTTACATCCCCTCGCATTTGTGTCTAAAAAGTTTTCTGACGCTGAACGAAACTGGGGGATTTGGGAAAAGGAGGCGTCAGCAATCCGGCTGGCTCTCTCCACGTGGAGGCAGTGGTTGGAGGGGGCGCAACTGCCATTTGAAGTCTGGACTGACCATAAGAATTTGGAGATGCTGAAATCCCCCCGTTCTCTCAACGCTAAGCAACTTCGTTGGGCGGACTTCTTTGCTAAGTTTCGATTCACTCTTCGTCATTTCCCTGGGGCGGCGAATTCCCTGGCTGACGCGCTTTCACGCCTCCCACAACATGACAGTCAGCGTGAGATCATCATGGACTCTGTCTTTTCCCCCTCCCATCTGGGGGGGGCCGTGGTCACCAGGGCGCAAGCGCGGGCAATTCCACACTCTGATGAGACTACGCCTTCCCTTTTCCCTGTGGGGGGGGGGGCCTGGGTCCAAAAATATCTGTCTGCTTTGACTGTTGAGGATGATGCCTCCCTGACAACGTTGCCTGATTGTGTCCGTAGCCCTGATGGTCTGATTTATTCTGGAGACAAACTGTATGTGCCTATTTCAATGAGGAGGGAGGTGATGGAGTCTGCTCATGGTTCGAAACTGGCAGGGCATTGGAGTTTTGTTAAATCTCTACAACTCATCCGCAGACAGTTCTGGTGGCCACATATGCGCAAAGACCTCTTGATGTTTGTTCGGTCCTGCCAAACATGTGCCTTGACTAAACCCAGATTGGGCAAGCCTCCTGGTCTTCTACAGCCACTCCCTACTCCATCGAGACCATGGGAAGTGGTATCCATGGATTTTATTACTGACCTCCCTGCGAGCAAAGGGAACACTGTCATTTGGGTGGTTGTTGATTTGTTTTCTAAACAAGCTCATTTTGTACCTTTTCCTTCCTTGCCTACAGCTCAAAGGTTGGCGAAATCGTTTATGTCTCACGTGGTGAAAATTCATCAATTACCTACTAAGTTAATTTCTGACAGGGGGACCCAATTTGTTTCTAAATTTTGGAGGGAACTTCTTTCCATTTTAGGGGTGGAACAAGGACTCAGCAGCGCGTATCATCCCGAGACTGACGGACAGACGGAACGAGTTAATCAGACCCTGGAACAATATTTGCGTTGTTTTACTAATTATCAACAGAATGATTGGTGTGACTTATTGCCTCTTGCTGAATATTGTTATAATAATACTGTCCATAGCTCCACAGGCATGTCTCCGTATAAAGCTGTCTCTGGTTACGACAGCCCCCCCCTCCCTTTCTTGGAGGGGATGGGCCAACGTCCTGTGGGGGATGCTGATACCTGGTGTATGTCCTTGCAAAAAGCATGGCCTCTGTTATGCCAAACACTTGACGCAGCCAAGGCTGCTTACAAGACCCAGGCAGACAAGGGTAGGGTGGTGGGGTTTGATCTGAAACCTGGGGATCTTGTGTATGTCTCAACCAAGAACATTAAGATGCTGCGGCCTAGCAGGAAATTGGGATGGAAGTTCATAGGCCCTTTCAAAGTGCGCAAAGTCATAAATGATGTGGCAGTTGATGTTGTTTTGCCTAAGAATTTACGTGCCTTGCATTCTGTATTTCACATGAGCCTGTTAAAGAAGGATCCTGGCCCGTCTCCATGGAGACCTGTAACTACTCCTCCTCCACCTGTCATTTTGGAAGGGGATGAACATTTTGAGATCGCTGATATCCTGGATTGTAAAGTGAAACGTGGTAAACTCTGGTACCTTATCGAATGGGTTGATTTCGGTCCCCAGCACCGCGAATGGGTGGAAGAAGGGGATATTCGGGCCCCTTACCTGATCCGTAGTTTCCACAGAAGGTTCCCGGACAAACCGGGAGGTCTCCCGCCCAGCCCGGGAGATCTCCCGCCCGGCCCGGGAGGTGTGTTGTAAGTGTATTTTAAGGGGGGCAGTATGTCAGCAAGCTGCCATTCTGTTTTCTGTGACCTCTGTGTACATATTCTTTCCCTGTTGCACCCGGCTTGGTTTCTATCATCCTACTCCTGCGTTGGAATGCAAAAGATAACTGCTGGAGGTTGTGTGGGGGAGAAGATGCTGTAATGCTTGGCTATTGCTTTTCCCATGACTACTGCACCTGTGTTATGTCTAATATCCTGCCTGGTTCCCATGGACTGGGCGCGCAACCGTTTCATTAGCCCGCCAGCGGGAAAGTTATTCATTGGACCTGTATCTCTTTGAAGTTCCTTTATTATGCTTGATCTAACTGTGTATCCCCAGTTCTAACAAAGAACGTGTTTGAGTATGTCGTCAACGCTTTGAAATAAATTTTGCTTTTCTTAAAACGTGGATTTATTCTCGATGCTTGGGGATCCAACACCCTTCTAATTGCTATATAAACCCCAGTCAGGACAGCTATACCTCCAGTGATAGGGGATGCAGCATATAGCAATCTCTCTCTCTCTGGCCCCTTAGGATATAGAAAGAGGGACTTTGGTGATGGAAACCCCATAGACACTGTACAAGAAGACTGAAGAGTAGCAAATGGTACACCAATTTTTTAAGCGGGTTCCAGAGGGAAACCAGGAAATAGCAGGCCAGTCGGTCCAACGTCTGCCCCATGCAAATTAGTAGAAGGTATAATAAAAGATAGAATTATTAGGTACATAAAAGTACAAAGCCTGCTGAGGAAAAATCAGCATGGCTTCTGCAAAGTGAAGTCCTGCCTCACCAACTTTTTTGGGTTCTTTGAGAAAGTGAACAAGCATGGTGACCTGGTAGACATTACTATATTTTTCGCTCCATAAGACGCACCTGACCATAAGACGCACCTAGTTTTTAGAGGAGGAAAACAGGAAATCCTTCCCCAGCTAAACAATTGAGGAAAATGTCCTGTCCCTTTAATAGAGGCTTGTTGTATGTTAATAGGCAGTTGAGCTCTAGCTGGGCCGCCGCCTGCCAGCCCCTCCCTTGGGAGAAGAAGGGGTGGCGGTGGACTCGTTCTCCAGGCCCAGCAGTGGGTAGATCAACGCTGCTCCGCCGCTGCCGCCGGCATCCCTGCAGCCGGGGTCAGACAGGAGGAGGCGTTTGGTGCAGTGGGAGGTCTGCATCATGGAGGTAGTGGTGGTGGACGCAGTGCAGAGCGGTGTCAGAGCCGCTTCGGCTGAGCCAGATGACAATGAAAGGGCTGCCAGTGAAGGGGCAACCTCCTGCTGCAGCAGTAGCCGTCGCCCTGCCCCCGCTTCCTCCGAGGCTGCTTCCAAGGCTGGTGGCACCTCAGCAAAGTCAGCCCACACCGCGGAGCATCTGTGGAAGAGGGCCAGGAGCAGGCAGGAAGAAATGCTGGCCTCCGGCTCCTCAGGACTGTGCGTGAGGGAGAAAGAGGAGGGCAAGCAGGGCTCAGCTGAGGCGATGCTGGTGCCATCACGCATGCGCTTACAGAGGACGACACCCGTCCGCTGGCTGGTCTCTGCTGGGGCACCTGGCCTGTCCTGTCCAAGGCCAGCAAGCGCCTTAGGGCAGGCAGTGACGTGGCTAGGGGGGCCCCAGGGCGGGCCAGATGGAGTGGTCCCCAATGAGTCATCAAGTTGCCTAGGCAGCCGTCAGCGTGGGAGTACCCGGCGGGGGCAGTATTTTGCAGTATTCGCTCCATAAGACGCACACACTTCCCCCCACTTTTTTTGGGGGGGGGAAGTGCGTCTTATGAAGCGAAAAATACGGTATATACTTGGACTTTCAAAAAGCTTTTTGACAAGGTTCCTCACCAAAGACTCCTGAGTAAACTTACAAGTTACGGGATAAGAGGACAGGTTCTCTTATGGATTAAAAACTGGTTAAATGACAGGAAGTGAAGAGTAGGAATAAATGGACAGTTTTCACAATGGAGGAAAGTGAGCAGTGGGGTCCCACAAGGAGTGGTATTGGAGCCAATTCTATTTAATTTATTCATAAATGATCTGGAACTAAGGATGAGTAGTGTAGTGGCCGAGTTTGCTGATAATACAAAATTACTCAGGATGGTGAACACCAAGGCTGCCTGTGAAGAGCTCCAAGAGGATCTCCACAAACTGGGGGAGTGGGTGACAATGTGGCAAATGAAGTTCACTGTTGGTAAGTGTAAGGTGATGAACACTGGTGTAGTGATTAAGTGTGCGAACTGTAATCTGGGAGAACCGGGTTTGATCCTCACTCCTCCACTTGCAGCTGCTGGATGACCTTGGGCAAGGCATACTTCTGTCAGAGCCATTCTCTCAAGAACAGTTCTTAAAAGAGCTCTCTCAGCCCCACCTACCTCACAGGGTGTCTGTTGTGGGGAGGGGAATGGAAAGGGATTGTAAGCTGCTCTGAGACTCTGAGTGAAGGACGGGGTATAAATCCAATCTCCTCCTCCTCCTCCTCCTCTTCTTCTTCAGAACATAAAAACATAAGAGAAGCCAATTTGGCTGCTAAATGAAGAGCTCCCTTTTCTGGTTGCTGACTCACCCACACACATGGGGATTTTTGGCTTTTCCCCTCCAACAGCAGTTATTGCTGTTCCATGGTTAAATGCTTATACAAGCAGCATATCTACTAGTGTGGAAGAACTGTTAGAAGGAAACTGCCTTCAGCACGGATAATTTTTCCGGCTCTGTTTCCCAGTTTCTTTCTTTGGATGTGTCTGTGGAGAAACTGAGTTAGCAAATAGGAACAGATGCTCCTATACAGATGACTGCATGTGCATGTTGTCACACAGTTAAATTTACAAGAAACATAAGAGACGCCAATGTTGGATCAGGCCAATGGCCAATGGCCCATCCAGTCCAACACTCAGTCACACAGTGGCCAAAAATACCAGGTGCCATCAGGAGGTCCAGCAGTGGGGCCAGGACACTAGGAGCCTTCCCACTATTGACCCCCCCCCAACCACCAAGAATAGAGAGCATCACTTGCCCTGGAGTCCCTATCTATACCTTGTGGCTAATAGCCACCGATGGACCTCTGCTCCATATGCTTATCTAATTCCCTCTTGAAGCCGTCCATGCTTGTAGCCACCACCACCTCCTGTGGCAGTGAATTCCATGTGTTAATCACTCTTTGGGCTCTATCCCATGCATAATCTTCTAAACCTCAATCATGTCACCCCTCAGTCGTCATTTCTCCAAACTAAAGAGCCCCAAGCGCTTTAACCTTTCTTCATAAGGAAAGTGTTCCAACCCTTTTATCATTCTAGTTGCCCTTTTCTGCACTTTTTCTAAAGCTATAATATCCTTTTTAAGGTGTGGTGACCAGAACTGTACACAGTATTCCAAATGAGGTCGCAGAATTGATTTATATAGGGGCATTATGATATTGGCTGATCTGTTTCCAATACCCTTCCTAATAATCCCCAGCATAACATTGCCCTTTTTTATTGCAGTCACACACTGTCTCGACATTTTCAGTGAGTTATCTACTACGACTCCAAGATCTCTCTCTTGGTCAGTCTCTGCCAGTTCGGACCCCATCAATGTGTATTTATAGTTAGAATTTTTGGCTCCAATGTGCATCATCTTGCACTTGGCCACATTGAACCACATTTGCCACGTTGATGCCCATCCTCAACAGATCCCTTTGGAGTGCCTCACAATCCTCCCTGGTTTTCACCACCCTGAACAACTTCATATCATCCGCAAATTTAGCCACTTCACTGCTCACTCCCAACTCCAAATCATTAATGAACAAGTTAAAAAGCATCAGATTAAGTACTGATCCCTGTGGTACCCCACTGCTTTCTTCTTCTTCTTCTCATTCTTCTTCCTCCTCCTCCTCCTCCATTGGAAGAAAAAAAAATCCCAGCTTCAAGTATAGGCTAATGGAGTCTGAACTTGCTGAGACTGAGAGGGAAAAAGATTTTGGGGTCATAGTGGATAGCTCAATGAAAGTGTCAATCCAGTGTGCTGCAGCAGTGAAAAAGGCAAACTCTGTGTTAGAGATTATTAGAAAAGGAATTGAAAATAAAACAGCAGATATTGTAATGCCTCTGTATAGATCTATAGTGTGGCTTTATTTGGAATACTGTGTACAGTTCTGGTCATTGTAACTCAAAAATGACATTGCAGAGCTGGAAAAGGTACAGAGGAGAGCAACCAAGATGCTTAGGGAGTTGGAGCACCTTCCCTATGAAGAAAGGCTGGAAGAGTCTGGGACTTTTCAGTTAAGAAAAGAGATGACTAAAGGGGGACATGATAGAGGTTTATAAAATTATGCATGGAGTGGAGAGAGCTGACAAAGAGATATTTTTCTCTTTTCCCCAAAATACTAGAACTCAAAGGCATCCAATGAAGCTGATGGGCTGTAGATTCAGGATAGACAAAAGGAAATACTACTTTGCACAGAAGTAATTAAAATTTGGAAGTCACTGCTAGAGGATACAGCGATGGCCACTGGAATAAACAGCTTTAAAAGGGGATTAGATAGAGGATAGGTCTATCAGTGACCTACTAGCCACAGTGACTGAGGGGAACCTCCATGTTCAAAGGCACTAAACCTCTGAATCCCAGAGGCAGGAGGGAACATCACAGAAATGTATCAGCCTCTGTGCCCTGTTGTTGGCCCTTCAAATGAACTGGTTGGCCACTGTGTGATCCAGTGGTCTGATCCAGCAGGGCTCTTTTTATGTTCTTATGGACATCGTACATAAAAAGCTGGAAAGACCAGCCAAGGAAGAAAACGAACATTGCTGCAGCATATGGCTAACACTGCTTTTCTCAGAACCCTTACAGGTACTCTAATTCAAGATACCAACAGCCAATGAGAGCCTCCATTCCTTCAACTAGGGGTGCAAGGAAAATGCATGCATACCGGTGAGCATGGAAGAGGGATCCTGTCTTTTGGCTGAGTTTGTTCTGAGTACAACGCTTAGGATGGAGCTGCATGGTTGCAGTACTTACCTGGGAATCACCCGTTAGTCACAAAAGGCACTAATTATTTCTTGTGCATCACCTACCTACCATTTTAGTTGTTCAAGTATCCAGTGGTCATTTTTCTTAAATTTATATATTAGCAAACAATACATTCTTAATCCTAGATCAACAAATGGTAAAAACATGCTGTGCAACATACACCATTACTTGTAAATTTATTAAATATACAATGCAGCATTGCCATCAACATTTGTTCCAATAACATATCTTTCTAAATTGTTATAAAGCTGTACGTTTTACAATATTTACCATATTCTAAATGTTTTGTAACTTCTATTAGGGACAGATTGATGCTTCCTATGTCATGCCCAAACTAGTAGCAACAAGGTTTAGTATCATTTCTTGGGGTGGTCTACCAGTCATTATGTCTAACAAGAAAGTCTCAAGTTTAAAGGAAAGATCAACCTTTAGTACCTTAAATGTAATACTGTGCATCATCTTCGAAAAGGTCTAAGTCCTATAGCATATCAATCACATATGCAGGAAATCTGCCTCTTCTATTTGGTAAAGTCGACATTTGTGTATATGGACATTCTTGAGAGTCTCTGGGGTGAATGTTGCACTGATCTGATGCTTAACAACAATGTTCTCTTGACCCTTGTGTATACAGAAACTTCCATGCATCACATTCTATTAGCCACAGTCATGCCATTTTTGGACATGATATTTATAAATGCCACTCTAGCACAAGATAACATAATATAATATACAAGATAAAAATATTTTTTTTCACAGTGGATATTATCAGGTTCCCAAATTTCATCATAGTATATAATATCTTGTTTTACCTGATGTCCTATTAAGCTTTTCACCTACAGGTAGATTGCTGTTGCCTTTGTTGAGTTGGTGAAATCTGAAGGTGTTTTTTAAATGCATTTATTTGCAGTTGGAAACTTTAAAAAAAAACAGTTTAGAACTGAAGGCCTTTGGAAAACCATTTCAACGACTTACAATGGTTTAAAACCTTAATTCATCACTGTAAGCTGCTTCAGCATTTTCAAAGAAAGAGGGAAGGGGAGACAATTTTCTGTTGCTGACCACATGCAACACATATTGCACATCAGCAGTCCAAGGCAGCTTTTATATGAAGTGAAAGAAAGCAGTCAAATGCATGTGTGACTAAAATGTGCATGGATGGAAAGAAACCAAAATAAGAGATATTAAGGTTTGAGTGAGTCTTTGTACTCTTTGTTGTTAATTTTTTACCAGTGGGGACCAGCAAGGACTTGTGAGGGGGTAGGAATCTCATTTCCCCTCTCCTGCTATTCCCTGTTTTCCTTTCCTGAAAACCGTCATAGCCCCTCCCCTTTTCCTGCTTCCTTCTCTCCTTCCCACCCAAGAGCCAACCTACCTCTCTGTCTTCAGCTTCCATCCCCCATTCAACTCTGGCAGACTCTAGTTGGTTGGGGCCAGACACTGGGCCAGGTCCACCTCCAGGAATTACAGAGGGGCCCCACACTTTCACTTGTATCACCCTACCCACACTATATTGTTTTTTCCACCTCCTATCATATGGTGACTGCTGTTGAAGAGTAACAAGCAACCAGGTTTAGCTGAGTCATGCAAGTCAGGTGGTATCAAGTCACCCAGTGGTTGCTGCTAGGCCTGGGTCTGAAGAGTCCTCTCTCAAAGGCCAAAACAGCTGTGTAAAGGGTCCTGTCCATCCCTGATTTTTACAGACAGGAACCAAGCCTAGAATGCTGTAGTTGGTTAGCAACAACCACTGAGGGTTTCTGTTATTTAAAGCTAAAGGTGCTCCTTTTATTGTTTGGGGGGTTTTTAAATCCCCAATTTAATTTTTTTTTTAGATTTCAAATTTTTCAGGTTTGCAAAAAGTTCCGTCTTGTATGTTCACAGCTCCAGTCACCAGATTTAAGTATCCTCAGATTTTGCCAACTTGGGTATTAGAATATACAAGCGGGAACCTGCAAGTACTTATGGGAGGCAACTAATTCCCCCTCCCCACTATTTCCTCTTTCCCCCTTTTTTTTTTTTTAAATAAAGGCTTTATTTACTCTCCTAAAAAGGAGAGGTATTTCGCTTAAATAGAAAAATAGGGAGGGTATATAGTGGGAGAAAGAGAAAGCTGAGTGATATATTAACTTGTAAATTAATCTGTTAGTAATGTCCAAATTATCTTCTTAGGCTTCTTCTGTGTGCAATCAAACTTCTTTCTTCAAAGAAAGAACGCCGCCAGCCAGAGACCCGACCTGAACCGAGCCAGCCGATGGAAGAAGGACAACAACGACCACCATAGGGGGGTGCTGGTAGGTTGTCCCTATCCCTTACACATTGTGGCCCTAGTTAGGGTAGAAGGGTGACTAGCACCACTAAATTCTGTAAGCCGCTCAGAGACCCCTAGCCAGGGATTCGAGCGGGGTATCAAATTGAAGGTTAAATAAATAAATAAATAAAAACCAGTTAAAGGTGTTATCTATGTTAGTGTATTAGTAGTGTTCATTCCTTGCTCTGTTAGTTAAAGTTTCCTCAAGGCGCATTCAGAACCGCTCCTTCGCGTGCTGGCTTCTTTTAAATTCCCGATTTCATGGAGGGGCTTCTTCTGTTTCCCTCTCTCCGGCTTTTCCAGTCCTCCTCCGGGTCGCTGTTAACGCTTCCATTTCATATACTGTAAATCTTCACACTTTCATGCTCTTTCATGCCCTTTCCAAAGATCTCTAGCTCTGAGAATGGATTTAATTTTTT